>NW_007577827.1:878661-896865 GCF_000690725.1 Stegastes partitus
CATGCCAGTCTTTACAATTCCCCCTTCCCACTGGTCTCAAATGGTAATGAGCTATAATGGGGCTGGGTTTAATGAACAGGAGAGGAAGAAAGTTTTGGGGGATGAAGGAAGCAGGGAGGGTGTGTGACTTCTATCACATGGCTCATTTATCAGCACTGTGTGTCTGTAGAATACCAGACCTCCGTGAGTCATAGTTGTCACTCCCAAAACACCACAATAATTGCGTCTGGAAAGCGAGCCCAGTGAAGGTCAGGACTCATTTTTGCAGGGGACCTGAAGGTAAAACCAATTACAGCTGTGTTGATACATCAGTGCTTTGGTGTTTTCTTGCCTGACTAAAGGTCAAAATCAATCAAAAAAAAAAAAAAAGAAAAAAATTAAAACAATAGTTGGCTTGAAATCAATAAAATATGAATTTTAAATCTACAGAGCTGTCGTCTTAAAGCCTTCATTCAGGTGTGTCACAAAACACAGAGTCATGTGCTAGTGTCACAAACCTAATGTTAAATCCTTCTGCATCAATTGGTGTGTGTGCAAAGAGAAAGTGAAGCAGTTTTCACCTCCTTCACATGTTGCTGCCTTGTTTGGATCTTGATTTAAACACCACAGGCTCTGGGTTTGTCCTCTTTGTCAAATAGTCCCTGAACACCTCTACCTGTCTTGTCTTTGTGTTTGCAGAGTGCCGCACGATGAAGTCAGTAACCTATGGGAAGATGTCGGGCTCTCTCAACCGAGGCTCCCCCAGGACTATCATCCAATCACGCCGCAGCAAGTCCCCTGCATCTGGTAAGACCAAAAAGAAAAAAGAAAAAAGTTTCTTTCCTCCTCTTGTCCGCTCTTCGTTTTGTCCTCTTGTTGGTGTCATTTAGCACAACATCATTGTGAGTGTTGATGCATGACGATTTTGTGCAGCATCTCAGACCTGGGAGTTGTTTGTGTCCTAATACTTCCTCATCTGATTGCTTAGTATTTTCTAGCTCATTACTTAATCAGCGTCGCAGCACAGTATGAATAAACACTGCATTGAAATCAGAGTTCTGCGGAGTGTCTGGCACTGTGTGTGTGTGTGTGTGTGTGTGTGTGTGTGTGTGCACGCGCGCACGCAAATGTGAGCTGCGTCTAGTTGCATTCACAATATGAATTCAAATGAGAATGATTTCACAAGGGAGTAGAGAAAAATGCAAACAGGGATGAGAGAGGTAAAAAAAAAAAAAATGAGGAAGAAGAAGAAGAGGGGGAGTGAAGATGAGAGGGAAAGAAGAGGGAATGGGGCTGGTGACTCAATCCTGCAGCTCCCCACAAGCCGTTCTTCACCTGACATACTAATGAAATGTAATAAAATGATGAGAGCTTGCACCGGTACCTGCTTCATTGTTTGGTTGCCTGATAATGTGCCAGAAACTCCTTTTGAGGCAACAGCAAAACAAGATGTGCACAATAAAAAAAAAAAAAAGAAGGAAGCATAAATTCTAACAACTGAATGCAGCTATTCATTAGTGTACCAGTGTGTGTATGTGTGTGTGTGTGCCAAACATTCAGTCAGTCTTAAAGCCGGCGAGGACTCGGTGATTAGTTTAGAGCTTTAACAAATATCAGGTCATTCTTTTCCTGATTGCACAGCTTGAGCTTTGGCTGTGTGTAAAACGCCTAGTTATGCAACGGCGCACTTGACTTTTCTTCCTCACTGTAATTATTTTGTGATGTGAGTGCACGGAGACCTATTGGGTTGGGGATGATTCAGTGGGTGATGCAACACACAGAAACTACCCCCAAAAGAATTCGTTCCACCTGCTGCTTGAGCACATGCACACATGCATTTCTGTTTTTTTTTTTTTAAAGAATAGGGCAATTTTTTTTTTTCAAACTCTAATCAACTATGTAGCATTGCAGATTGAAAACCTACACTTGTTTTGCGTTGAGCTCTGGAGGATGAAGTGAGGAAGCGGTGAGAGAAACAGAAACAGCTGGAGTGAGAAGAGAAAGTTCTGGATGCTGATGGCTTGAAAACTTTGGGGAAAAGGTTATGAGAATGAGTCATACGCTATCTGATCTCACTGGCTGCTGCAGGTCTGAAATGAAGGTGTATTCTAATGTGTGTGTCTGACTGTGTGTGTGTGTGTGTGTGAGAGAGAGAAAGCAAGAGACGGAGGGAGGGGAGACTGACTCGTCTTGGTTGCCATGGAAACATAGCACAGCAGGAGCATGTAGCTACAGACACAATAGCTTGTGACGGCCAAATATGGCAGTGACTTCCTGCGAAATGGCCTGCAGTTGAGCTGACTGACACTCTGTCCTCGCCGGCACCCTGAGTCAGACCATCCTGGTGTTTTCACTTCTGAGAAATGTTTCCCTTCTGCTTCTGCTTCCGCTACTTAACATCATCAAATGTTCCCCGGACTGCTGTTGCGCACTGCACTGTTTACTCCGTAAAACATTGTTGGTTTGTAATGGAGGAGCTGAGAGTGGAGCGAAAACAGGAAATGAAATCTAACTGCGGATCTGCTGTTTGACCCAGGCTGACCTGACTGGTCTTTTTTTTTTTTTTTCGCTTTAAAAGCACACCATGCTCTCTTCCCTTGGGAAAAATGTACCCAATTATAAGAGTCAACAACAGCTGATACTGTGTGCTGTACTGCATGCCTTATAGAAGTGCCCCTTCTGTTATTGAAGTGTAAGTATGTCATCACAAGTAGGTCTTACCGGGATTCAATCTCACCATAGTGAAAATGAAAAGATAGAATGATTCACAAACTAATTTTGTTGATGTATCAAGGAGCAGAGCCCAACTCATACTTTAGGGGTCGATACCGAGTAAAAAATTCTAATATCAATATAGTGGCTGATATTGTTCATATACATATTGTTTAATAACTTACCATGAAGACAAGACTTGACTCCACACCACTGTCTGCTCAGCTCTGATGCGTACTCTGCTACATGTGCTGCAGACACTGCTGAGAGGTTTGTAAACAATAGAGTCAAAGCTGCTGTCTTGGACATACTTTGTGTTGGTACGATTTCAAAATTACCCCAAACATCTGCTTCCGTATTTTGCTCTATAAAAGAAGTTGGTGCTCCTCACATTTCCACTTGCTGTTCACTTACGATTCATTCAAAACTCACTGATATAAAACTTTGGATTGAGACTTCATGTTTGAGAAACAATAATAAATGTATTTTTGCCAGAACTAGTGTAGCTGTTGCTGCACAGTAACAGTTGAGACTATTGCTAAAATGAAAATAAACAATCCTTTTGATTAATTATTTATCAAGCAAAAATTACTGAACGCTGATGGTTTCATCTTCTCCAGAGTAAGGATTTGCTTTTTAATTCTGTTTTATGTCATTGTATATTGGATATGTTTTGGTTTTTTGACTGTTAGAGAGAAAACACGAAATTCAAAGATGACACTTCTGGATGTGAGAAATTTTAATTAGCATTTGTACTGTTTTCTGTGTGTTTATGAACTAACCATTTAATTAGGAAATCAAAATAATAATTAACAGATTAGGCAATTGTGAAAATAATTCTTAGTGGCAGCTCTAAACTACCATACAAATTGGCAAATTCTAAAAGAAGCAACAGCGTGGAATGACATCTAAGCAAAGTTAAAACCAGGAGAGACGTGATTCCAGCTCACATCAACAACACATTTCCTCAAAATGTGTACATTTTTGATTAAACAATATAACAAAGATGGTCACCTGCTGTTACTGAGTTCAGCCTCATGTTGTGACTCAGTCTATGGGCCAGTGATAATCAGGCATGTAGTCAAAAAAAAATCACTTCTGGATCAACTATTGGAGTCTTCAAAAAAAGGTTTGCAAGAAAAAGTCTTCAGTCTTCGGGGTGTGATGTGAATATTACTTATTTAATACAGAAACTGTACGAACAAACATGAGACTCCACTTGGCAGATTTTAACTGATGAAACATCTTTTTGCAAGTTCTTATATACTTTTAAAACTCTCCTCCTTTTCCTAAAAAACCACAACCCACTCTTTAAAAAAAACAAAAAACAACTACAATCAGGACTCCTCTGTCACCGTTAAGTTTGAATTTATTCATGTCTCGAGGTGTGTGCTCTAATTGTGGCAAGTTGTCAACTACCTCCTTAAAAATAAATAAATAAATAAATCACACCCAGGGTTTTTGCCTCTTCTCCCTCACGACTGCACCTGCGTTCTATACCACAACTGTTCTTCGTCACAAGACTCTCCCGGCACCATCCTTTAAACTTGCTGGGCCATCGTGACCTTGAACTCAAATTCACACAGGAATGCAGAGGGAGCTTGTGCTTCAAGCAAGCATTTGTTTCAGTTGCTGTATTCTGTGGGTTTTTTTCATTTGGTTGCAGTTTACACAGGATTGTTCACTGTATACATGATTTCAGTTTGGACATCATATTTTCCAGTTTTATCATTTGTTTGTACATGAGTCTGATTTAAACATCACAGCTTCCAGTTTTGTCATTTGCTTATTTCAAAACCCCGCAACACTGGAACGCACGAGGCAATTGTTATCAAGTGTGCTTGATGTTTTAGTCCTTTTGTGGTCTTTGGTTTTTGAGTGTGCAGCTTTCTGATATCAAATCAGACATTTTCACACGCCAATGGACAATGTGAGAAGTCTTCCAGCTAAACATTGTGTAAAATGGATATAAAAAGCATAAATTCAATAACTATACAAAGTAATGCATCTGAAATAATGCACTTTACTTCAAATTACTGCATCTTTTGATTGCAGTCCAAATTTGAGATCTGGAGATTGGAATTAAAAGTATAGACATCAGCCAAGACAGCTCTCTCCATTTCTAGATGTGTAGATACCAGCCCCAGTAGAGCTGTAATGTTCTCATCCATTCTGTCAGAGCACAGTAATGAACTCTTTAAACCTTGCTGCAGGTCTTTGGGTGTTGTGAAAGCAGTCTTGAAGTCCCATATTAATATTCCATTCAGCCAACACAGACGTGAAATAAGTCTTTATCGCATCTAATATGCTGGACCAAAGGAGCTGCACAGAACAGACGTGAAGCGAGAATTATCTCTGCAATAGTGAAAGGGAGAGAGACTGACAGAGCGAGAGCATGCAACACAACACGTGCGCTGTCAAACACCACCTGGTGTCCGTCCATGTGTCGGGCCGCTCCGAAATGTGTGTGTTTGCAGCTGAGACAGCCACTGTGGAGCAGAAGTGTGTGAGGGACAGACAGGGAGACAGTCGCACACTCATACAAACACAAATGATGCAATCAGAAGGTGTTACGCTGTAAAATTAAATGAGAACTTGTAATGTTTACCATATACAAATTATTCACTGCTGTTGCGGGGTTTGTTTTTTTTTTATTATGGCAGTGAATCAAAGTAGACTTCATGTGGATTTTTCACACAGATTACAAACGAAACAAGGAATATTTTAATGTCAAAGGAAAACAGACCTTTTAGAAGTTAACAATGACTTAACGGCAAGAAGGTTTTTGGCCTTTTTTTTGTGGAGTTTGTACGTTCTCACTGTGTCTGTGGAGGTTTTCTTAGTGAGAAACAGGCACGGTGAGGTCAGTTGGCAATTCTGAATTGGTCATAAGTGTGAGTATGCGGAGTTATCTGCATGCCTGTCAAGGTTGTACCCCGTTTCTCACCTTGTGTCGGCTGAAATACACTTCAGCACACAGTCTGACATTCTACAGGATCAGGCATGTACAGCTGATGGATGGATGGAAGGATGGATGGATGGATGGATGGATATTGAAATATTTGTTATCTGCTGTATCCCACCTAAATGCGGCACACCTAAATCATCACTGGTAGAGCCAGTTGGTTTATAAATGTCACATCATTTGCGTGGTGTGGATACGTCGTGTGTACAGTATGTGTGTGTCTGTGTGTGTTTTACTATACAGCTACATCATCAGCCTCCGAATCAATTTTTGACAATTAGAAGTTGAAAGACAAATTTGCCTTGTGTTCAGAATACAAATCATTTAAAAGCTGTCGAGGATTTTCACACCTCATCAGATTATTGTCCTCATCCATCTAACTCATGTAAATGGAACTAATTCTGAGCTAATTTTTCAAAACTGATATGACAGTTTGCCTGTGTTTAAAACAAAAATGTGAACTAGGATTTGCACATATTGTACTAACAAAGTTGGAGTTATGCAACCAAAAAAAATTTTGCAAAACATACAACATCCGACAGATGCAGCTTCGCGATAGTTCAGACAGGCTCGGAGTCAGACTGATCACGGGGTCCTATTCTGCCCTATCATGCACCTATTCAGCTTATTGGCGTGCCTTATAACCAGGAATATTCATTCATTCATTCTTGCTCTGTGCTTGCCACATCGCTGCCTCCTTGCTGCCTCCTCGCCGCTGCATCAGCTTGTATCATAACATTTTCCTCCTACTCCTAAACATGGTATACGTACATGGATGTTCATACTGTTCTGCAGTATGTTCAAATCACTTGACTCTGCCGGGGGATCTAGTGATCTAAGAGAATGTCTATGTTATGCTGCTCAGATTGTCCTGAGCATCACTTGAGCAGAGTCACCGCTAAAATCAAATGTACGTTACTGTTAATAAATGGTTAAATCTGACAAAGAGTCATGTCTGACAAAACAAAGGTTATTGCTCATAAAACAACTTACAAAACAATCAGTCATTTATTATGTTTGTTGCCAGTACCTCTTCACATTCTCTGTATCGCACTGTGACAAAGGTGTAAAACAAAAAAAAAAATCTGTGTAAACATTACGTTTATCATTATGAGGACTGAAACTGTCTGTCCGTCTGCTGTATCTTTTGTATTGCTTTATCAGACGAGCACGTTGTCTTGTCTGCTGCAAGAACATGAGCCTTCTGAGAAATATGCTGAATCAATTCAGAGTTCCGGTAATAACAAACAAGTTTTCTGTCTGCTTCCCGGCACCAGCAGAAAATGTCTCTCCTTCTTCATACTTATTGAAGAACATCAAAGCTTTGAGACTTATGTGTTTCATGTTTGTGAGGTGAATCATGCTGCAGCTAATGAATCATAATGAAGTCAAATAGTTTGGTATTAAACAGAAGCATCAACCTGAAGTAAATATGACACTAAAACACATAAAAATCAACTGAATAAATCTTACGTTACAAATTACATCTTCACTTTTTCTTTCACCCACTATCAGCGATTACAATAAAGGATTAAATTAAGTACAGTTTCAGCTACCTTGCAGTTTTGAGGTAAAACTGAATTGTTGTCATGTTTAAAGAAATGCCAGGTATTTCCTCTCATATTGAAGGTCTGCGTTGGCATCAGTCTCCGCTGTGTGTCTGTTTGTGTGGGCAGGTTGCTGCATCTCGGCCTGACATTGTCATCACTTGAGCTCCATTTTGAGATGATGTCACAACCCCAGCTGAGTGTCTATATACACACACACAGACCCAAAATAATGTGAGAAAACAATTTGCACTCATACATAGTTGTTCTCTCTCCCTGTCTCGCCATCTGTCTCTCTGATGCCTCGTGTTAGCTAAAATTAACAGAGATGTGCAGATGGTGTCGGCAAGCATCAGTCTGAAGCTTCAGGGTCTCACCTTTCTCTTTCTGTCATCACTAACTCTCTATGATTGGAGAGACTTTTGTGGGTGAAGCGTGTAAGCCAGCTGACCCACAAATATCTCCAGGATATCTCCAGAGGATCTGCCGCTGGCTGTGGCGCTCTGTGAACTGTGACCACATGATGTCTGCAGCCTTCACTGCTTTTTGTGCTCTGTAAAATCTGCTCATGAAGGGTACAAAATGTACTTTCTAGAAACTGACACGCAGAGAACCAACCAAACAAACAACAGAAACTGCAGGAAAAACAAATTAACAGCCAAGGCAGTATTGATATTTGCACTAAAGTCATAATGACCCAGGCAGCTTTGTGTTTATGAAAAACAATGCATTCACTGTTGCACTCTTGTGTAGTTTCAACTTGTAAAAATGTGCAATATTTGACTGTGTTTTCCTAATTACAGAGGATGCCAAAAGGCACAGTTCTGCTAAAATTACTGATTTTGTGTGTTAAAATCCCCACAAGACATCTTGGCGGCCCTCATGCGTGAACTTCCATATGCTACACATTCATATTTAGAACCATATGTGTTTTTATCAGTAGCCCATTAAAAGTGTGATGTATTTAGTTTTACAAGAAGTAAGAAGGAGAAGCTACTTTTTGTATTTTGTATTTTGCATTTTGTCGGTAATACTGAGTATATTCAATTGAAACTCCTGTGTACACAGTATTTAGGCTTTTCCTCAGTTGGAGCTTTTGTTTTTGGTCACAGCTAATGAATCCAGTGAAAAAATAGAATTGTGTTGTTGGTGTGTAGGTGCATTGTTTTGTCATGTGTTGCCAGTTTTTAGAGTTGTTCCTGACCTAAACATTTCAGCAAAATTTCACTTTAATGTTATTTTGAAAAATGATTTATACTTGAAAAGGCTGCAAGGTGGCTTGGTGCTTAGCACCGTTGCCGGTTCGCGTCCCGGTGAGGACACCCGGGATCTTTCTGCATGAAGTTTGCATGTTCTCCCTGTGCAGCGTGGGTTCTCTCCGGGTTCTCCGGCTTCCTCCCACTAGGTCCAAAAACATGTTGATGTTAACTGGTGATTCTAAACTATCCAGAGGTGTGAATGTGAGTGTGCTTGGTTGTCTGTCTCTAAGTGTAGCCCTGTGATAGACTGGTGACCTGTTCAGGGTGTCCCCTGCCTTCACCCTAAGTCAGCTGGGATAGACTCCAGGCCCCCCGCAACCCCAGTGAGGATTAAGCGGTGTATAGATAATGGATGGATGGATTTATACTTGAATATAACAGCTATTTAAGGGATCATCATACTTTTGCCCAAACATTCATGGTTTCCAGAAGATGAATATTTTTCTTCTACACCGTGAGGTTGACATTTGTGGGGTTGTACTATTTAGTTTGACTGTATCTAAAAGAGCCTCAGCGACCTGCTAACACGGCTGTAGACTCTTGTTTTCGACTTTGTTATTGAACACACTTAAATTGACTCAGGTGCTACTTCAGTTACATGTAAACATTTAAATAAACTGGAGATATTATAACTCATTTCACACTACGAGAAGCCTAGTATTAACTGCTTATGGTTTACGTACCATGCTCACTGGAACCATGTTTTTTTAAATTTCTGTCATGATACGTAACCAATAAATCAACCAACACATCACACAGCTGGAGACAGGTATATTCATTGCTAGCACGGTGTCCTTGTAAAGTTTTTTTTTTTTTTTTTTTTCAACCATAACACTTACTTACTTAACACAGGAGGTGTGAAAGAAGCTGAAACACACCGTCTTTTGTGGCTGCATTGCATGCTGGCCAAAGTGGTACCTTACTCCTCCTCAGCAGAGCTCCTCATGTGTGAATGTTGATCGGTGATGCCAGATGAATCGAGAAAGAAACCATTACATCACATTCATTTGGCAGATGCAAAACCGTTTGCATCCCATAGACATACACTGGGAGCCAGCTGGGGTTCAAGATTTTTTGCTTAGGTACCTTTGGACACGTGGACAGGAGTTATCTAACCACTTAACCTGTAATAAACCACCAAACTGGTGTGCAAATACCTCACCGTGATTTCAAATCTTCTAGCTCGGCCATGCAGTTATCTTCAGGAATAGGAAAATGATAGAAATGCAGAGCATGATGCTGCAATAGCCAAATGATTGAAATGAACAGCTCAGAAATAGCTTCTTTTTTCTTTTTTCCTTTTTTTTGTACACTTTTGAGGATGTTTAAAGAATGAACCATAGCCCAGGGACCTCACAGTCCATAATTCTGCAAGTGGGGCAAGAGGAGGTTAAGTTTAATTTGTTGCTTCCAGCTGTTTGTTGGAGTCTTTGCTCTAAGTTTATGAACTACCTGCAAATTTAAACAGCTGCAACATCTGTACGAATGTCTCCAAAACAAAGGAAATGCATGCACTTTTGTGAAACACAGTTGTAGCTTAATTAATTGCTTACAGTTATAAACTAGCCCTGACATGGAGACAGGATTGATCAGGATCAGCTGCAGTTGAGTCATTTGTTACACAGTTGACTTCCATTAAAGCTGGATATTATTTTAGTGAAAACGAAGTGCTATTTTGTTGTATAAAGTGTTTTTATTAGGTAGATTTTTTTGTTTAACAGGCAGATATCTGCAGTAGTGACACTACTTTGTGCACAGATGCATTATAGAACATGACCTCTCTAGTCAGTGAAGTAACGACCAAAGATGGGTTGCCAAGTAACAATGAAGTTAATAATCCTTCACCAAGGAAATGTAGGCATGGTAAAAAGCAACAAGAAATACAACAATACAATATTTATAATGAATATAAAGATATGATAAAGACTATATACACCTTTCACATGCACAGATGTGACATGATGAATTTACATACATATATATACGGTATGGCATGATGGATAATGTACCCAACTGAAACACCACTTTATAGCGTACGTTGATGTCGTTAGATAAATTTCCATCACACATAGGGGAATTTCTAGTGTCGAATGTCTTACCTGTGGGTGGCTTTTCCCCCCCTCCCCAAGTACACGAAAGCAATATCTTTTCTCCTGGGCTATTCTGAGCGGTGGTTGCCTAATAATCAAAATGCTTACTGTACCTGTATTTATCTTGGCACATCAGATAGTTAATAACATTAACAGTAGAAACTTAAACACAAAGCTTTGATGGTTAACATGTCCTTCTATAAGTATGCATAATGTTTAATTTAGTCAATTTTATTTTGAAATGTTTCAGGAACCCTGGTCAGCACCTTTTAACATCTTTGAGCTTTTACTTTGAAAGTGTAGTCCAGTATCAATCAGCCAATCACCTGTGATTTATTGATCATTTGCTATGAGAAGAGCAGAGGGAGGAGCAGATAGGCAGAATAAGGATTAGCCCCTCAAAGTTCCTAAACTGCAAGTTATATCGGAAAACATCTTTCACAGTGTGAAGCTTAATGTTATTTTGAACAAGCTGATATAGTTTCATGAACATATTGTGTATTATGCAGGTTTGGTGGCAGGCTAGAGAGACACTCCATTTCTGATTTTCACACAAATTTTCCATTCTTTAATGAGGGATTTTTAACACATGTTTTTGCGATTTTCATAAAAACATGTGACAACTCGTTTAAAAAGACATAGCACACCATTCCTGATGGAGCCATCATTTTGATATCTAATTCATATGGGTTTTCTCAAAATTGCGGGATAAGTGAGATGCCAAAAATCAAGTCGAAAGAATCTATAATAAGATTAAACTGTGCATGTGGAATAGCAATAGGTGGCTTCAGTGCTGAAGCATTGGCACACTTAGTGATTTCTTAACTTTCATACTAACACAGTTTTATATGTTTCCTGAAATTCAGTTATGATTTAATTTTTGTGTGCCACCCCAAGAGTTTCCCATTTGGCCACCCCGATGAACAATGTCTGGAGGCGCCCCTGTTCAGAATCCATACAGGACAAACTGCCTCCAGATCGTTCCAATCTCTCCGCTCAATCTGTCCCTTTTTCAAGTTTCGCTCCCAGCTCAAATCTCTCTTTGTGTATTTTTTATTTTTATTTTTTAAATTTGGGCATAGAAATCAATATCCGAATTGTACATGTATTTTTTTTCTGCTTCCAGCCTTCTGTCTCTTTCTCTCTCTCTCTCTCTCTCTCTCTCTCTCTCTCTCTCTCTCTCTCTGTGTATCTCTGTTCCCGGTGCGCGTCAGAGTTTGCGCAAGCAGCCTCTCCGCCTCTCCGTGTAGTACAGCGCTGCTCCGTCTCTCATTCACCACAGTTTACTATCACACTCGGACGGAGCGCGTACAAAGGTGCTGTTCTTCCTCCTCCTCCTCTTCTTCTTCTTCTTCTTCTTCTCTTTTCCCCCCTGCTTCGGATTATCACTGTGTTTTTCCATCATGCTGGAAGTGGAAGGTAGGAACCCCCACCAAAAAAACGCTTTTAAACTTTTATTCATTCCTCCTCGGATCGTCCTATATGCGGGTTGCTTGCGATTCGCCGGTCAACCACGGATGTGACTTTGACTTGTGTCATTATTTTTGCGATAAGAAAACCAGTGACAGATGTCTTTAAATGTTAATGCTTTCCGTTGTGTAACTGGGAGGAGTGTCTGTCTGTGTGCGTAACGCTGATGCTGATTTTCATCAATG
Organism: Stegastes partitus; assembly: GCF_000690725.1. Taxonomy (NCBI): domain Eukaryota; kingdom Metazoa; phylum Chordata; class Actinopteri; family Pomacentridae; genus Stegastes; species Stegastes partitus. The sequence goes on from NW_007577827.1 coordinate 890,869, forward strand.
AATATGTCCAGGAATGGCTTAAACAATAACACTTTCTTTGTGTTTTTTTTTTCATGAGAAATTAAAAAAAATGAAACAAAAAACGCGTGTGATAGTATAGCAGCCGGTGCTATGTCAGTCTTTTGGGTTGCTTTTTTTTTCATTTGTCTTGAATAATTCAGAAAGTTCTTTGATCTCGGCAGGGAGCAAAGATTTCACTTATCTGCTGCACCAACAAGGATAGACTCTGAAAAATGTAATTAGATGGACTCTACAAAAATGTTTAATATCGCTTACATGCAGTAGACTAATGCAAAAACTGGCTCACAATAACATAAATAAAAGAAAAGGGCTGGAAATTGCAAGAAAATAATGAATCTGTGGTTGTTTTTCTGAATTCCACCCTGGATGTTTTTAATTAGATTTGTATTCCGAAGGAAAACTTGACATAAACCTCCAGTCGGACTCGCTGTTGTTGAATCTCTCTTGAGGAATAAACAGTTGTTACCATTTTTGTATTCTCAAAGCAGTGTCTTGTTGCCAAGAAACAATAACTCCTGTCTTCACTGAGATGAAAGATGGGCTCATGTTTTGCTGCAACTTAATGATGCCATTAGGGCTTTTTTGAGTCTTTTTTTTTCTTTTCTTTCTTTTTTTTTCCTGACCACACACAGGATTTGAATGCAGTGTGGATTTATCTAATGTTCTTGTATAATGAGAGGATGCCATTGGGTTTTTGTGCTGTGCTGTGCTGCAGTGGGGAAAAAAGTAGACCGAACCGGGGTCACAAGTACACTTGAATAAAGGATGTGGCTGAAAATGAGGACAGCCCGGTGTTGTATATTGACTTCTAGCCATGCACTTGGTACCTACAATGTTATGTAATCCTGTCTGTAAAAGCTCCAGTAGAAGTGGCTCATTTCAGGAATAATTAACGCAGCAGGTTTTGTATTTTGGCTGAAGTAGAAAGGAAAAAAAAGAAAAAGAGTGGTGTGGATTTCACTGCTCTTTTTTCTTCCTCCCTCGCTCCCCCTCTTGTCCTCCTCCTCCTCCTCCTCCTCCTCTTCTGCCTCATTCATGTGAATGGATGGATGCTGAGGGTGGAAGTGTGGGCTGCTGCTAGACACCAATATAACTGTTCCAGAAAACATGCCTTCACATTTAAAGCATCGTCTATTTCAATATTTCTCCACCGGTCCGTCCCCTTCTCATCCACCCTGCTCTATTTTCTCTTTTGTGTTCTCCCTCCAGTAAATGGGACGCCGGCCAGTCAGCTGTCCACTCCTCATTCGGGAAAATCTCCCAGCCCCTCCCCAACCAGCCCGGGCAGCCTCAGCCGACGCCGGGTAAGACAACAATGCACATCCACACACACACACACAAACAAACAGGCACACACAAACAATTTCCCCGGTAGCATTCAGTGACACCAAATCAGTAAATCTATAACACATTCCTTCTATGTTCTCAGGAAAAGGACAAAGCCGTGACTGAGCTTAGACCGACTACATCTTAGAGTCGCTAGAATACGAAGAAACCACAACATCCCGACATCTTTAGTATGTCAGAAGGGGTGGGGCGTTGACCTTTGACCTCACCTAGTGCTGCTCTGGAGTTTTAAAGAATGACAGGCCCATGATAGGATCCGTGTTAAAAGTTTCCAATCCCTCCACTTTTGATGATACTTTGTGATATTTCCACCAATGCTAACCCATAGCTTTTTGTTCCTCATGGAGAACTCTATCTGCCTTTGCTAGCTCAACAATGAACGATGCTATCATTGACTTATAGAGATCACCTGACGTGTCAGTCGGTAATTTGTGCAATATCCCATCTAAAGTTGAGACTGACTGACTGAAATCTGTTTTTATTTTGCAAAAATTGGTTTGCATCCTTTTTTAGCCACTAAGCGATGCGTTGCATTGCATTTTAGTGTCTTTTAGCAACATATATTTTTTAAAAGCAGTTAATTCCAACTGCTGACGTAGAATTAATTTTTTTAATACTAAGATAAGTCATTTTGTACGTGTCCTCTTGTTAATGATTTAGAGACACATTTTATACTAGTTCATTTGATTATTTTAGATATTTTTCTTTTTTGTCAGGTATTCTGTCATTGGCCTGCATTCAAAAAAAACAATCCCTGTTAAACCACCAAAACTAAGAATCAGAATCTGTTTTCTGTAGCTAACGGGGATCTGAGATGCAACCACACTATGTACACTGTACAGCTCGTTCTTAATGTAGACAAAGTACTACTGTGTAGAGCAGAAGCATGCAACTCAAATGGAAAATCCTTGAATTCCACATTCCACATCCTCACGTGCAAGGCTGTTGTGTGTCTGTGCAAGTATGTGTGCGTTCAAGATCAAAGTATTTGTTAATCCAGTCCTTGGACAGTGATGATGGTGAGCTTTTAATATCAGCTTGCATCCTAATCAGACTCCCGGTTTCTCACAGCAGCACTATAATTTGTTGGAGCTCTAAGCCTGCTGCTGATTTAGCTCCTTCTCCCTCGTAAACAAACACTCACAAACTCAGTTTATGTCAACCTCATACATTCGCACACAGACATAAGTGAACCCGCCATGTGTTTATATGGGCTCTCCATTTGCACGTCTCATGTTTTTTCCCAAACACAGTGACTGAATCTGCGCTGCATGATTGTACCACTTTTCTGCCTGACAGCAGAGGTGCAGCTATGATTTATTTTGTAATTATATAGCTATTTATTATTTGTGCAGGCACAAGGCTTTTTTTTTTTTAAGGGAAGAAAGGCAAGAATGGGGTTGGAGTCAATACCTTTTAGTAGGACACAAAGAAAATTGAACGGTTTGTGAATCATTTCTGTACATAAACGAGTGTGTATGGCTGTGTGTACGAGTGAAATCAGCACAGCAGAAAGTAGTCATTTGTTGGGCTTACTGGATTCAGTCTTGTGCTACATTTGATGAGGCAGGAAGAATTAATGGATGGTGGAGAGTCGCGCCCGTAGGCTTCTGAATCCATCAGCGATATGGTTATATTGATGTGGTATGAAGGTCAGCCAGAGCAACAGGAACACATCAGATTTGGGTTGTAGCTGCTGAGAACAGAACAAGGTGAAACAGAGCCTCAACATTCATGCCTATAATGGAACTGGGTCACCATAGATTACAGTGTTGCGAGGAAACGGGTTGGCATGTGCGCGCATTTATAAACTCTCTCTTTCTTCCCGTCTGCTTCCCTCTGAATGAATAAACTCAGGGCAGCAAATGCAGACAATTACAGTGCTCGGTTTCTGCTGTCTCTGTTTCTTTCTTCTCAGATAATTTCCACAGATTCAGAGGAGAGATTCTGGGAGAGAAAAGTCAGGGGTAGAGAGGTGAAGGAGGACTAACCAGATGTGATGAGAAAATTGGGGAAAAAAAAAAAAAAGCCCCCTTCCTCTCCAAATTCAACCGCACTACCTGTCTTTATTGCCGCCGTCCACTTTTCTCATCAAACATTTAGCTTTTGTAGAGCCTCACCGGAACAGCAGTTAAATTCAAGTCTTACACAACACGAGTTGAGTGTGTGTTACTCAAAGAGAGATTATTCCAGGCTTTGTACTCGCTGACACTATATCGTCAGCCTGCAATGGCTTTGACTGGAAGGAAAGGGGAGGAAGCCTCACAGCCCATTATCTCTGCTCTCCACCCTGCAGCTTCACACTCCTCAGCCATATTACGTTGTAATTCTCTCTTCCACTTCTTACTTTTTTCTATCCGCCCTGTTAGCGATTCCCTCCCTGTCCCTTCCCATCCCTGACAGTTTCTAATTTCTCTTTCACTCCATCTCCCAGCCATTCTCACTTTCCCCCCAACACCCACACCCCTCTCTCTCTCTCTCTCTCGCTTCCCCCCATATGAAAGAGTATTAACTTCACAGGGAGAAATCATACTCCATCATTTCCCTTGTAGATGATTTCTAAGCTTCTTTGAGAAGCCCAAGATACTATTTGCACATTTTCTGTCCTTTTCGTCACCTCCGCGTAAACTCGCATGAATAATCATGAGCGTAGAATGCACACGCACACACAAATCCTTTCATTGTTGGGCGTGTGAATACCTTTCTCATCACTAAAAAGCTCTACAGCTCTAATCAAACTGTGGCTCAAAAGTGATCTTTGTCCTTGAATCTGAATTTTAACATCAGGGAATATAATATCGTCCGCTGATAATAGCTAAAATCTTTTTTGAAATTTCAGATGATTAAACATTAAAGCTACCTAAAAAAATGAGCTCTTAAATAAAGGTTACAAAAAAACAAAAAAGTCCATTTCCCGAGCAGCCACAGTCTCAGTGACCTACTACGAGTGTTGCATTTAAACAGTTCACCTCGCTGGACCCTGCATTTAAACACTTAGAGGCACTTTGCTGCCTGAAGTAGGTTTCTTGCACGGCTCAGACCATTACAGCCTATTTCCCCGAGCAAAATGTGCGGGCACAGTGATGCACTGTGGCTTTTTCCCTTTCCTTTTTAACGCGTACATAGCTGTAGGCACACAGACATGCACACGTTTTAAAGAAATGGCGCACAGAATCACTTACACTGTCATGCGTAGTTAAGAAAAAAACATACACGAAAACGGCATTTGTGCGCCGTCAGGAGACTGCAGCTCGATGCACACTTGCACATGTCGTGTGTTTTATACATTCGGTGCACGCTATGACCCATTTTTATGAATTATCAAAGGAAGCATGAAAGAGTGGTCTACATTCACAAAGTCATCCATCCCTCCCTTCTTCCCCTTTGCACTTCTTATAATCCTTTTAAGGCCACTTGCCTCACTGAGAGCACCCTAGATTACCATATCCAGCTTGCTTTTATATGTCATATTAAACCCATAGACGTCCACGCAGGCCCACACCCTCAACTGTCTTTTCCGTCAGCATCAGCTCTGGAGCACGTACAGATGAATCGAGTGAGCCGGCGAGGTCACAGCTCCCTGCCGTCTGTTGGCTTGGTTAGGTGTGAAAAAAAACATAAACAGGGGAATAAATCATTTACAAAAAAAAAAATAAAAAAGACAATACATGGAGAGTAGCAGCTGACAGATTGAAGGCGAGACAGAAGGTCTGTGTCGCAGCACAGTCAGGTAGCTGTTTGTGTGAGTGTATGAGAGGAAGAAAGTGCTAATTGTATCCGTAGTATGTCACCTACATCCTCCTCTCACCGTTTAGTCATTCATGTCCATGATCCATTGAATTGCATGCTCCGTCTCTCATTCATTTCGTCCATATTTTTGTGTTGGGTGATTCATTATTAAATTATTTGTGTATGTGTGTGAGTGAGTGTGTGCGAGAGAGAGAGAGAGAGAGAGCGCCAACCGAAGAAGAAAGTGTGCATTACAAATGTCTAATTGTTGTCTTATTCATCCACGTGAGTGTACTGTTACTAAAGATTGTGCTTGTTTTTTTCGGCTGTAATATATTTTGTAATTTCATGTCGTGTTGATGTCATTAGATGGTTTGTCCAATTTTGTTTCTATGACTGCCAAAAAGGCTGGCTGCACCACATGAGGAAACTGTGGAAGATGCAATTGCTTCAATTTTCAAGTTTCTTTTTTTTTTTTTTTGGGCCATTTTATTCCTCAAAATGATTTCGCAAAGATCTGCTTATATTCATATCGTTAATGCATCTAAAAAGCACGCATTTTGCAGAGGGCTTCCATTCACACGCATAAAAATCTCAGCACGCAGTCCATCTTCTACATGTCGTGATTTTTGTCATGTAATGCTGCCAGCTCTTTCCCGGCTCATTTGTTTCTGTTTGTGTTTTCTTTTGCTCAATGTATTCATTTCCATTTGTTGAAAGTCACCATTAAATTCATTGTCATTTCATTTTTCATTTTGCATTCTTTATTCGCCTCATTTTCACTCAGTGCTGTTGATTAACAGCTGTTCCTCATGTTACAGCATTATTATGATAATTAAGAGGGTGACTATTGTCTTCACATGCACGTTTACCAGCGGTTCTCCTTCATTACACTTGTGC
>NW_007577827.1:897051-899747 GCF_000690725.1 Stegastes partitus
TTCCTGTGATTCTCTGGGATGGCAGTCCATCAGGATTGTGATTAGAAACCTTCACTGCATCCAACTGGCAGAGCTGAAAGACAGAATCCTTTAACCGGTGTTGATCTTTTCAGATGAGAGTCAAGTAGATTATGTTTTCTGTCTGTCTAGACACCAAAATAGGAGTCAAGAAATATTATCTCCTCTACCTTGTGCTCCTATAAGAGACAGAGTAGGAAGCTGGGACACAACAACGTAGCCCATTTCCATCAAATCTTATTAGACTGTTCCACCGGAGCAAACACTAATAAATCCTGCTTTTGCTGGATATTGCATGACAGTAAAAGTGACAAGAAATGCTGCCGGAGGAGAGGTCTGACTCTGCCGGCCTCAGGGACAAAGAGCAAAAAAAACGGCTTTAGGATGTGTGTCGTAATCAGATTCAAACAGGGACATGGAGGACAAAGCTGGCATTACACTTAAGTTGGTTATGTAAATGTGTGGTGCATTTTTAATGCTCAGTTCTACAGTTGACAGATTTCCTTTTCAACCACAGAATAAATCATTATTTCTGCTGCTCCACGTGTGGCTCTGAGATGACACTCCACGTTTAAGGTCAGCCATGGACATCCTGTTTAATTCCTATTTATGCGCTGATCAGTATTCTGTTGCCGAGCGTTGCCCTTGCAGGTTTGAAGAGCAGTGGCTCCAGCCGTGATGTAAAAGGTTTGTCAGTGTGTTTTTTAGTGCTGTGAGTCATAGCCGGAGCACAAGTGTAGAGATGTAGAGCTAGGAATAGTGTATGTCGTATTGTGCAACAGGGAGAAAGCTGGATGGTCTAACAATAACAAGACAGCTCCTGCCAAATCTCATGATCAATATCAACCAGACCAGACTCCATACATCTTTCTTTCTGTCTCCTCACCTCCCAATCTCTTTTTCTCACTCTTGTCTGTCACTCCATCTGTCTCATAGTTTTTTTTTGCACTGGAACAAGAGCCACAATTTTTTCGTAGAAGGTTGAACCTACCTCCCAGCCCGCAGACAGGAATGGCCATATATAGGCTTCTGTCTCCACACTGGAAGCCTCATAAGCTGCTGCTCTCCTCTCTGTGAGCAGTTTCCATAGCAACAGTATTTTGTTTCCCTCTGTGGCAGGAAGAGAGAGAGAGATAGGAGTTTGAAATGAGAAAGGGAGTAGAGGACAGGGCTGGATGTGCGATAAGGGCACAAGAGAGGTAAATACACGAGTCAGAATGAGGAAATAAAAGAGCGGAATAAGGATGTTTTTGTGATAAAGCACAGGAGGGTCATTGGCTTTATGGGTATTAAGTGGGTTTTCTTGTTCCGGGATGAGTGCCCGACGAAAAACAACATTACGTAAACCAAATTCAGCCTGACTCATAGCTACATTCACCTTTTTTTTTTTTCAGGTCACAGCAGTGGAGATGAACAAAAGAGCTGACAGTGACTTGGGCAGGGATATAGGGCAGATTGGTTCTGTAAATAGTTTTCAGATGTAAGTCATTACGATAAATACTCTCTGGCATAACAGCAAGCTCTTAGGGATGCATTAATGTCCAGGATATTTTTCTTTATGCAAACATCAGCTACCATAAAACATTTTTACATTAAATAGTTCACTTTGTAAAACCAGAAGGACGATATGTAATTTCAATGACATGGCTTCAAAGCTGCAGTTTTTAATGGACTGTTAACATGCCATAATAATGTATTGCTTTGATGCCAAATTTCACCTCCTTTTCCACATCAGCCGTCCTCGCTGGATTAGAATCACAACCAAAGCCAGCATCCATTAGTTCAGCAGCAGCACCTTTTAGATCTTATCTCCTCTAAGGAGACAGGAGTGACTGATGTGTGAATTATTCCATGTGGTTTGAAATCAGGGGGAGAGCATCAAAAATACGTCTGGCAACACCTTTCGCCGAAATGAGAGATGAAAGCAAAAAAGGTGTCGCCTGCTAGTGATTTAGTTATCGTCTCGTGCAAAACAGACCATTTACAGAAAAACTTGTTAATAATGCACATCAGCCAGAGGACTCCACGTTTATTTTCGTCCTCTTCCATCACTGGCCAGGCCGTTTATTCCAGCTGCATCTGTGGGATTTATCCGAGCACTGGAAACCCCAAAGACCTCAAAAATGACAGCGAGGCAGGAGAGAAGGATTTCAGCGGAGGGGAAGGGGAGAGGAGAGCGAGGAAAGTAGGAAAAGATATGTACTTGAAAAATGTTCACCCCTACAAACGAAGCATGATGAGATTGTTCAGAAGCAGTAAAAGAATCTGAAGCCATCAGCAGGATTCAGAGGAGAGGCGAGCAGAAAGATGGACAGGAGTGGAGAAGAGAATGAAATGCGAGATGGGGGAGATTCTCATTTACAGTCCTGACTAGATCCTCGCTCCCCATCCCTGTTGCTTCCATGACAACCAGACAGAAGGTTACAAGGTGGAGGGCGTAATGAGTTTTAGTCTTTAGATAGATGCAGACGCCTCATCTCAGCCGCTCTCTTTCACTTTAATGACCTCCTACTTACTAATCTGATGAAAGGCAGTATTCATCTGCCTTTATTAGTGTCACCAAAACCTGTGTTTTTATGTTTTATTAAAGCCAGTAGTGAGGAGTGAAAGGAGGATGCAATTAGATCGGATCAAGTTGTGAAGTGAACAGAGAGGAGCTTATTTGGATTTCCAAATAT
>NW_007577827.1:899757-911769 GCF_000690725.1 Stegastes partitus
TTGCTGAATAAGTAACTGGTTTACATTCAGATCAGTGGCTTAAGTAAATCTGTTCATGAGCACAGTGTACACAGAAGCCAGGGCGCCACAATACAGCTATGCAGAAACAAAGACAGACTTAAGGATGTTCTGAGGATGAGACGAGTTGCACAATGTCTCTTTGTCTATTTTTGGTCATGCATGTTTGTTTTGGCTGGGAGTGCAGCAGAAGGGACTGTGGTGGCATTTTGTGCAGTGTGAAGTGGATTACAGGCTATTTTGGGTAATACCACGGATTAAAATATTTGTCTTTTTCCTCTTGTCACCCTGCTCCCTGTCTCTCCCCGTTTCTTTTTTTGTTTTTTGCTGCAGGGGTCCCAGGGTTCTTCCAGCTCTCTGTCTTCCGCGAAAGTTTCCAGCTCGGTGGAAGACGGGGATGGACTCGTTACTGAAGGTGAGGAAAATGTTACAACAGTGTCCCGTCTGTCCCTCTGTGGGCGAAGGCCTTTGACTTGCAAATATCATGCATGTGTGAATCATGTCCGTGACCTTTGATGCATCTGATTTGTACACCCTGTTCTCAACACCTCTTTTTTTTTTTCCACACCTTTCCCCTTGTCTGTCTGGTGTCTTTCTCTCCACCTCACTGCAAAAAATGATGTGCTCGTAACTTTTTGTGAAAGATGACAAGTTATGAGTCAGAAGCCACAGACTTTAAAGAAATAACTTTAATAATCTCTTTTGGGTCAGGTCACTCTAGTATCATCTGATATTTTCATCTGTGACTTTACTTAATTAAAGAAAGTCCAGAGAACCTTATTGAATGTTATAAACTATCTCATGAAATATTATATAACTGAGCATTGATTGCATATATTTGCATTTTGATTTGCCAGTTGGTTCCGCATTAACTTTTCTATTTGCCAGCTTGATTACCATTTACAGAGAACTCTGCAGAGCATTACTGTGACAAAATGTCGACCGTGGGATGTAACTAGATGCCCATTTGACTGTAAATCTTAAGTTTAAATGATTTAGATACAACAAAAAATTTGCTTTTTAATTATAGAAAAATATGTTATCTGTACTTATTCATAAAATTAAGCCCTTTTACAAGTACTTTACTCTTTGTTTAGCTCTAAATACTTGTATTAGTCCCACCTTTATGTTCAGTTAGATATAAACTAAATATCCACCATTAAAGTCAAAACTTTTAAAAGATTTTACGTCCTCTGAAACCTGAAAAAAAGTGAGCAAAACACCGTGCTGGTTTTGTGTAAACTGGTTTCGATTCCTGAGTCCCTCAGCAGCTCTAAACCTTGTTCCTCCTCCCTGCAGCTGAGGTTCTAGTCGATGAGGTTCCAACTGTGCCGTCCTACATATCAGACCGCTACAAGGTGGGGCGGATGTTAGGAGATGGGAACTTTGCAGTCGTGCGGGAATGTGTGGAGCACTCCACAGGACGGGAGTACGCTCTGAAGATCATCAACAAGGGCAAATGCAGAGGCAAGGTAAGGGAACATACAGAATAAAAGAATAGAATAAAACTTTATTGATCCCTTCGGTACAAGACCTCAGGGAAATTGCTAAATATGACTGAAACAGCAAAAGTTCACTGTACAAGTCAACTACACTCAAAAAGAAAAACTGTTAATTGACTAAGAGAAATAAGATTATGTGTGTTGAAAGTACAAAAGACTACTGTGGATATTAGTTAGCATCGCCAACATCAATACAACTAAGAAAAGAAGCTTTTTAGGGCTTTATGCAATCATATTTTTAGTAGTTAACTTGAGTTTTATTAGCTCAAGAGCAAGAGAGTTTTCTCTACCCATAAAAGAGCATTTTACATGAAACCCGTCCACTGCATTTTTAAGCTCACAAGTCTATTAAGTAGTTTCACTTTTTCTGCAGCGATGTAAAGGGGTAATCAGTGTGTGTCAGTACACCATGATACCGCAGTTGACTATAGCCGCACACTTCTGCCAATACAGACAGACATCTGATAAACTTGATTCCTTTGATAAATGTGTTCTGCTTGGATATAAAATCTTTTTTTATTCTGCTAGGAGCACATGATCCAGAACGAGGTGGCCATCCTCCGCAGGGTCAAACATCCGAATATCGTCTTACTCATCGAGGAGGTGGACACTTACAACGAACTTTACTTGGTCATGGAGCTGGTCAAGGTGTGTGGCCATGTTTGTGTACCGAAGCTACATGTTTATTTTGTACATGTTTGTGCACCATTTGTTCTGGTTAGGGACAGGCTGGGATATTTTTGCCAAATTGAGATAATGGACCGAGGCATTCTCTTCTACATGATGGCGATCATTATGTCACATTTGCGAGGGACAGGGAGGAGCAGAGAGGCAGAAATGGTGACAGTAACAGCGCAGCAAACATTCAACCAGTGAAGCAAATGATGAATTCCAAGCAGTGGCACAGTATGGGATCGAGAGAATCGGTCTGTGCCCCCCGAGCGCTCGTGTGGTCACATTCTTCATTCTCTCTCCTGCTTTCTGAGTCAAGAAATGTTTGTGCATAATTCAGGAGCCAGGAATGTGATCCATCTGTTCGTACCGTGGCGTGGAGTACTACAGAATATAGATGAGAGGCAATCTGTGGGAGAAATGTGTGTACGTGCGAGCTTGTCCAAAGTAGGAGGATCGAGAGGAGGCTGTGGATGAATGAGGTGGAAAGAGTCACTGGCAGAATGACAAGGAACGAGAGAAGGAGAGAGACGGATAGATATGCTGATAGGGGAGGATAGAGCAGAGAGGTGGAGAGGGAGGGAGATGTTGCAGAAGATAGCAAAAAGTATACACATAGCTTCCTTCCTTTTGCCTGTTTCGGTTTCACTTCATTTATTCATTAAAAGGGTCAAGGCTCATTGATTGACAGAAAAATGACTATAAATGAGTCAGAGTTTGTCCTATAGGCTAATTTTTAGAGCAATTTTGAGCAATAATGTGCTCAGACAATACTTAGTGATAGTTTTAGGAAGGAAGGAATATTTCAGCATGACTAAGTAATGCCTATTAAGGAAGGTGCAGAAGAACTTGATTTTTTCATACAAAAGCCTGACTCCAAACCCTTCTAGCTTTTTTTTTTTTTTGGTTGCCAGGCTTCATTTCCCAGTGACTGAAGAGGAGAAACTCCCAAATAAGAGTAGAGGGTGTTATAGGAGTACATTAAAGTGTGTGCTTTCACATTTAGATGCATGGCTCGAGTGTCCATATACTTTAGCCCACACAGTAGATGTAGAGAGCTGTGGATACAGTGGTTAGAGGCTGAGCTGTGGCATTTGACAGCTCTCATATTTAAACAACTGTCGCTGTGCAGGTCGAACCCTGACAGTGTGTCTGCACTGGAGGAGGGACAGAGAGAGAGAGAGAGAGAGGTAGAGAGAGAGAGATTCGGCCCTATTTTAAGCCGCTGTTCCACTTAGTCCACTCAGGGAGAGAGACACAGAGGATGAGAGCGCTAAGAGGCGGGTGAGATTCAGACAGAATGCAAAATACGAGACTGACAGAGAAAAAAGCCAGAAAGAAACGAGTTGAGCATGAATTAATGAAAAAAAAAAAGATTCAAATGAAAAGGAAATATTAAAGACAGCGGATGGATACATTTCAATCAAGGTGAGGAATAAGGAATGATGATCCCTCCAGCTGCTGAGCTGACAAAAAAAAAAACAACTTGCCGCTAAATGAACTTTTTTTTTTTTTTAGCCTAAAAACTCTTTTCAGCAGAAAAGACGAGCAACTGTGAAAACTTGGAGGTGAATCTGTCAGGTTCTCTGTGTGCGTGTGTGTGTCTGTGTGTCTGTGAAGACACCAAACAAACTGCCGTGAAATTCCTCCCTAACACTGACAGCCCACCCATCCATCATGACTTGTCCGCAGGGGGGAGATCTGTTCGATGCCATCACCTCCGCCAACAGATACACAGAGAGAGACGCCAGCGGCATGCTCTACAATCTGGCCAACGCCATCAAATACCTCCACAGCCTCAACATTGTGCACAGAGACATCAAACCAGAAAACCTGCTGGTGAGTTCACACACACTGCACACATGGTCATATAACTTGCCGCAGTGTAGTTCTCCCCATCCCCTCTTTCTGAATGAACAGGGAAGTAATATCAGTCACTCTGGACTCTCACTGAGAGGAGAAGATGAGTCATTCCTGCTGCCCTCACACCTCCTGCACACTCCTTCTCCAGCCTCCCTCATTTGTGCCTTCCCTCCCTCTTTCTCCCTTCTGTCAGACTCCTCATTCTCGTCCTCTTACTCCAACTGCTGCCCCTCCTCGGTCCTTACAAGCGATGGCCGAGCCATATTTCAAAAAAACGTTCCACTCCAAAGCTCGAGTCGAGTTGGCACAATCACCCCTGCTGGCTGTGCAGCTTCTTTTTTCCTTGTCTCTCTCTGTCTCCCCTTATTCACTCTGCAACCGTATCAGTTAGATAAGAAATATTGAGTGATTCTGTGTTTATTTTTTGAAGTCCTGACATAGAGATTAATCACAAATGCATGTAAAAGGTGGAAAAGCTAAGTTACCTCTATAAAATATGCCATTTTTACAGTGTTGGTTAGACATCAGATAGGAATTTATTCAGTTTTAAACCTGTATTAGGTAATTTTTTGGCCCATTCGGGGAAACAAGCTACAAAAACATGCCAGCAAATAGTTCTTTCCACACATCCAGCAAACATGGAGCATTCACTCACAAACATTCGCTCCGTGTTGGTCCCTACCCACGCCTGATTAAAATATCTGCTAAATGCTTCACCGTGTCCTCCAGCTGATGACTAACTTTGTCTGTCTGTCATTTAGTGCAGCGCAGGTAGAGTACTGTGAGTTTAACATCATTTATTTGCCAAAAACAGCTGCCTGCCATCGATAAAAACAACACTATGAGCGTAGTCAAATTATTAAGAGCAACCCCTTTCACGCACATGTTAAAATTAGAACAACTGTGAATGTATAAATATCGGTTATAGCAGCTTTAAGGTCCCAGTTTGTTTGCGGGTGTCGCTGGGATCGTGCTGATCTCATTGCAGATCCTATTTTTAACAGAACGGGTGTTTTCTGTCTGCTCAGGTGTACGAACATGCAGATGGCAGCAAAAGCCTGAAACTGGGAGACTTTGGTTTGGCGACCATGGTGGACGGACCCCTCTACACCGTCTGCGGCACCCCGACATATGTAGCACCTGAAATCATCGCAGAAACAGGGTGAGCAGCAGCAGACGCAGAGATGCAGTTATGTAGGCAAATCACCACTGCAGGCTCTACCGCTTAAATGTCGTAATGCAGTTTCACGGCCAACATATTAGTCATGTTTTCATGCAATTAGAATGGTTGTTGCAGAGGAAATATGTTTTGTATCACTGCTCAGAAATGTTGTCTTTAAGGCAATGCTGTGCAAGATAACCTGTTTATTTACTGCTGCATTGAACTCATTTCTTTGCCTTTGTGCAGGTATGGCCTTAAGGTGGACATCTGGGCAGCAGGAGTCATCACCTACATCCTACTGTGTGGTTTCCCACCCTTTCGAGGGTAAGCTAACAGCAACAAATCACTTTTTTCTGCTTTTAAGTCAATCTTCAAGTTGTGCATGAGTCCCCCGTATGGTTGGTGACAGTATTGCAGCTTTACTTCTGTGGACAGAATTGACAAAAGCATTGTTATGTCAAGATAGACACACCAATGAAGATTTTTTTTTTTCTTGCAGGAGCAGTGATGATCAAGAAGTGCTTTTCGATCAGATACTTATGGGACAGCTAGAATTCCCTCTACCATACTGGGACAACGTGTCAGAGACAGCAAAGGTGCAAATCAACTTTATGTCCGCATCCACCCTCCGTTTGTGTCTGGAGGATGTTTGAGTTGAAAAAAAACAAACAAACTCACCACTGTTTGCTTTGTGCTGCAGGAGCTGATTCGATCCATGCTGGAGGTGGAGGTGGATCAGAGATACACCGCCCTCCAGGTGCTGGAGCACCCTTGGGTCACGGTAAGTACACGTCCATCTATCTCCAACATATATATTCAGTTGTTGTTTTCACAAGAACACAGCATTTACTTCTTCTTCTTCCTTTACCTGATGCAGGATGAGGGTCTGTGTGAGAATGACCACCAGCTGTCAGTAGCAGGGAAGATAAAGAAACACTTCAACACCAATCCGAAGGTCAGCGACACGACTGCAGGAGTGTCAGTCATTTCTGTAAGTTAGAAACTACAGCACCCATAAACCGACTTGTTCAATCTAAAGCTGTAGCTATTACTCTCGGCTGAGCTGGTTTTTACAGAGGTTCTTCTCAGTTTATTTGCTCTGCCTCGAAAGACAAACGCAGCTTTCTGAGAGAAGTTTGTGTCTTATCGTGTTTCTGTTTCCCAATGAACTGGTGTTTTAGATTGATTGTGCTGGTTTCTCTTTGTGTTCAGCTGGATGACAGCTTTTCTATGCAGAGATCTGGGTCGTTGGATTTCTACCAGCACCCGGCCATGTACTGGATAAGGTACGCCAGGTTTCCATAGAGACACAACTGGGTAGACGCTCACAAACCAGCGAGAAATCAAAACAAACCAAAATAGTGTCTCTGAAATTGATGTCTCCCCTCCCTCCCTGCGTGTCGCCCTGCTGACTGGCTGCTGCTGTGCTGCTTTGACAGCTTCGTGTTGTCCCCGCTCTGTCGTTTTTTTTGTGCTTGGCTTTTTGCTTCTTTCTTTTCATCCCTCCCTCGTTGTGCTCACAGATTTCATACTCGCATTTACTGTTGTCGTCTGTCTTTCGCTAAGACCGTGCTTTCTGTGTTGTGCGACTGTTTAGCAGCGTCGCCTGGATTTCTGCCTTTTTCTGTGAATAAGGGCGTGCGTTTCATCCTCAGCATTATCCTTGTGAATGATTCTCCTAAATGTCGTCATTGTGCACGCCCTACAGAAGTATGTCTTTGAGTAAATAAAAAAAAACAAAAAACGGTTGCTATGGTTTTCACAGACTAACTCATTTTTTTGCTTTTTACTATTTCTTTGTGAATGCTCCCTTTGCAAAGAAATAATCCTGCACTCTTGCTTGTCTCATTAAGTTGTTTGATGTTTTTGCTTGATGTGATGCTCCCCACCTGGCTGCCTCCTCTAATACCAAAGCTTGCTGTTCAGCTCCCGTTGCTCCTGTTGTGTGACTTCATCCACTCATTTATGAAGGACCTTGAAGTTTATGCTTAGAAAGATGAAGGAATTGAACACTGAAACGAGGACTTAATAACAGGCTTGAAAAAATTATTAAATGAATGCTTTAATAATCCAATTTTTTGAGTTCCCTTTTAATACTCTAAATAGTTTTCCTGCTTTTCCCCATTGTGCAGGTAACTCTACAGTATGTAACTCATTGACTGTTGAGTTCCAAACTATTTTAACAGATTTTGCAGTAAGTAAAAAATAAAGCAAGTAGGAAAAGTAAAGGGGACACAACAGTAAAAGTTTAGTTTAAAAATCCCTTTTTGCTATTGTTACTTCCTCTTGTGACTGTCCAGTTAAATATCAGTTAGCAACTTAAAGCTGGGGTAGGCATGAAGGCAGAAAAAAATTGGTAGAATCTGAAAATACAGCCCTCCACCTACAGCTCTATCCTCTGACCTTCTCCCACCAAATGAGCACATGGTTTAAACATGTTAAAAAAAACAAAGTCAACATTCATCCACGGCTTTACAGGGGATTTAAAACCCACCCTCCAGAGTGAAAATCCCACTGCGCCACCACTATCACCTGATCTGTGTGAAAAGACATGATTGGCCTAAATCTCCCGTCACACACTAGACTTTCTAAAACAGAGTTAGGAGGAGGTGCAGGAGTCTAGTTTCCTCTCAGATCAGTTGAATTACAATTTACGGAGACATGGAGAAAGAAAGAAAAACAGCGAGAGGACAAAAAAATAGAGGTATCTTTTGCAAGATCTTTCTCGGGATCTTGCAAAACTACAGGTAACTCTAGTCCAGTAGGTGGCAGTAATGCACCTGAACTTTGTATGCCAATCGCCAAATCAATAGAAGAAGAAGAAGAAACCCATAGGTATATGTACTTCTGGGTCTTTTTGGCAGTATGGACAAATGACAGTGGAGGACACCCACCCACATTTTACACAGACGCCTATTTTTTTTTCTATTCCTTTCCGTTTTTTTCTTTCTCCATGTCCCTTTCGGAGCTCTGTAACAATTTGCTAAAAGGTTTCTAAAGAATTTTTACCCAACAACACCAAAAACTTCTGCCTACTCCAGCTTTAACAAACATGTGCAAAGCACGCCTGGTCCTCCATACCGGATTATCCACTGTGCTCCTCCATCAGAGGATCTAATCATAATGTTCTCCTGTTCCCATTTCTTTCAGGCCACCTCTCTTGATAAGGAGGGGCAGATTCTCAGACGAGGACGCCACCCGGATGTGAAGCCGCTGCCTTTGCAGACGATGCAGACTGTGAATTCAGTAACAACAACAACAAAAACACTCCGAGCGGAGCCTCCCAGTTGCCTCCCCGGCCTGCCCCTGGCCCCTCCCTCTCTGACCCCCGACACGTGCTCTGACCCCTCCCCGGCCCTAAGCCCCCCATCTGATGACATCTCCATCAGCTCAGCCAGCACCGTCTGCTCCCCCAACTCGCCCTTCTAGAGCGGAGGCCGAGGGGAGGAGGGGGAGGAAGAGGATAAAAGGTGTGCAAGAAGAGCAGGAAGCGAGGAGGGAGAATCCTCATCCAGCTCCTCCCTCTGTGCGGAGGAGGAGGAAGAGGAGGCGTCCGCTTCCCCACGCTCTTTCACCATGATGCTGGGGGTGAACATTGAAAAACTGAGGAGGGAAGAACAAAAAAAAAAATAAAAATTTAAAATTTAAAAATCAGAGTGAACTTTCAGCTCCCCTGAATCCATCTTTCCAAACGTGGAGGAGAGATCGATCAAGGGGCGGGGACGAGAAGAAAGAGATGTTTGGGAGAAAGATCGAAGATTCAACAAGAGATCATGAGGAAGAGGGAAAAGGTGGAGTGAGGTGAAAGACTTTTGCTTATTTCTTTTTCACATTCTCTCATCTGAGCACATGTTACAGAGCTCAAGGAGCGAGAAAGGAGCAACGGTACTGTTTGCCCTTCAGTGATGATCCGGGCTCGACATGGAAACTTCCTTATGGTGGAACAGCTCTACAAGGCAATATGAGAATATGGACCGATGTTCATGTTTTATTGAACCTTATTTATTCTTTCTTTATTCACTACATTTTTTGATATGTATTTCTCTTTTTCATGAAGGATACGTTTTTTTGTTGACTTATCCTAAGAGCTTGGTGGAATGAACACAAAGGAAAAGTCTGCAGAAGAAGTAGGGCTCAGAAATGTTTAAGTAGGGTAGACTTGATGAACAATGTATTGTAGGAAAAAGACAGCTAGAGGATGTAGAGAAAGGAGTTTTTCTTGCAAAAAGTGTTTTTAAAAAAAAAAGTTTTAAAAAAAGACGACAGAACAAAGACAGCACTTGTGCTATACGAATTCTGTGCTCCACACAGTATTGGCGTTGCCTTCCCGTGATGTTGGATTGCAGTATTACAGTTTACATTTTACACAGACTGCTATGAAGACAACAATGGTGCATTCGATTGCTATTTGGAATTTTGTTAACTGCTTAGTTCACGACATCTCGATGCACAAAAATTCAGCAGCATCCGGGTGCTTGTGTAGCAAACTCAACATTTGAACCATGTTTTTTCCTCAATGCACACACTTTTCACACTCATTCTGAACCGACATCACATCCATCTTTATATTTTGTGACTCCAATTTGCATATTTCATTAACACATTCCAGCAGTAAAGAAAGGTATAATTGTTGCAGCCCATGTGTCCCACGTACATGGATTTGGAGGTTTGTTTTAAGGCGGTAAATGTATACATTTAACAGTTGTTGAAGGCTGCCTATTTGCACAAAGGCACTACAGTTAAGGTGCAGTCAAGCAGGAGTGAAAGGTGAAACGCCGGAGAACCAGCAGCACTCTTGCAAAGCAGTACAGTTACAGTAAAAAGGATTGAGGAGGATTTACTTCAGCTCTGTACAACCTCATTCATGGCTTCATTTATTCAGATGAAAGCATGACAGACATACAGTAGCCTATTCTTATAAAAATGAAAAAAAAAAAAACTGTTTAGTGATGAAGTATTGTTTATATGTTATGTAAATACCAATTTTATTTATTTTGATAGTTCACAATACAGTATATTTCTTTACTAGTAGTAAGTCTATGAGAATTGTAACAAAAAAATACTACAAAAAAACAACAACAACACACAAACAACATCAGTCAAACATGTGTAACAGTCAGCAAAGAAAAAAAAATAACCTAGAGGAGATCATCAGGTTGAAATGAAACACTACAGTTGAGTTGAAAAGGGACCATTTAGACCTGATGTTGATGAATCGATACAGTCAAACCTGGAGAAGCAGAAGAGATCGCCCTCTTTGTTTCTAGTTAGACGCTGGAAATGATGTCACTTCTTTCGTAAAAAAGCAACCAGTAATATGATTTCCAGTTACTGATGTGAGATAAGAGACGAGTGAAGCCGGACGAGTGAGAGAAATGCAGATGCAATTTCAGTTTTACTTGCGGATGATCTCCCTGCAGTCGTCACACTTGTCTAAGTGTCTGTATTTATTCTCATCATCGTGCATATTCAGTAATGTGCCGCCATATTGACCAGATCAGTATGAATTCGCTGTGCTGCTGAAATTCAAACTGTCCAGCACATGGGCACGTGTGGTTTACCAAAGTGCTTTCACAGCTGCACCACCGTATTACAGTCCGTTGCAATACCAATACCTGTACCTCTGTTCAACAATGGTCTATAAATAACAATAGTAATAATAAAAAAAAATGTTTCAAAACTGGTTGTGGGTGTCTTTTGTACAGCTTTAATGTGTTTAGTGTTTTGTTTTTTTAAAACAGCAGTCATACAGTTTAATCCTTTGCCACTGAAATCCTAACATTTCTGAATTTTCTACATACAGGTTAATTATTTTTTTGTCCCATCAAACAAATGCACATCATCCCACTCAGGCCTTCTTTTGCTATTGTTAACTGTTTTCTGTTGGGTGGCACTCAACTAGAGGGGGTGCTCGATATGTAGTTATGAATCCCATTGTGGCAAAGAGACGTAGGATCCATAAATTTCTGTGCTTGACAGGGCAAGCGCTCAGCATTCAGGTGGGCTGACAGAGTAAAGTGAAGTTCATCACGCCTGTTTAATCACAGAAATCCATTTGGGATTTACCACAGTACGATTAGGAGAAGAAAAAAAACATATCAGATGTACAATAAGGAGTCCACGTTATAACTAAGCTTCAGCAGTTATCAGAGGCAAAGAGGTATTATTTGATAAAGCTGGGAAGTTGCAAGCGGTATTACCAATAGATAAAAACATTCCTGTCTGCTATCATGTCCCTTGAGGAGTGAAATAAATGAAAAAGAAGTCAAGAAACTTTTCACAGTTTTTTTCACAGTCTTTACCTGATGCAGATAAACACTGAGAACACACATTCCTAGATTTCAGTTGAATTTCTATCATTTCCAACAGGAACACTACACCAAGTGGATGCCATAGATGTGAACACAATGATGACTGCAAAGTATCTCTAATTCCAGGAAAACGATGCTTCTTTTTATTTTTTCAACTTTTAACTTTCTCAAATGCTGCATTTCTCAAATCTATTAGAAAGCGTTTGCCCTTTTAGCTGTGGCTGCTTGAAATTGTGATGAGCCCCCCAAAAAAACACATTCCCTCTGTGACCACTCCTTAAACACCTATTTAACAAGAACAAACACTGTTTTGAGTCATAATCATGAAGAGACTATGATAATTATAATAGTAATAAGTGAAGGTACAACAGCAATGATTAAATTAAAGCCGCAAGCGGTGATGGACGGGTCCTCGCCCTACGCTTGTCGGCCTTCGCGCACGGCGGGGTGTGGCGCAAACCTGCTCCGGGCGGGACTGTGATCC
>NW_007577828.1:0-13053 GCF_000690725.1 Stegastes partitus
AGACTGGGAGTGGCTACTGGTGGATAGATGACATGAAGAGATGGACACTTTGCTCTCTGTGCATGTGGGTTAAAGGTCCTACAGTATGAGGGAGACAGAGAGACTGCTGACCCATTGGTTTCTCACCTCTCATTAGAGGCTAAGCACAGAATATTTGTGACATTTGAAGGTGGCCAGCTCAGCCACAGTGGCAACCTACTCTTGACTTTGGCCCCGGGGCCTCGGCGTTGCGACAGTCTCGCTCTTTAGCATGACAATAAGGGAGGGGGGGTGACACTGCATAGACGCATCCTGATTGAGAGGGATGCTGTCATGCTGTGAATGGGCGAGTGGGTGGAGAGGGGGGATCAGGAGATCTACAGAGACTTCCTGCCTCCCTGTCATCACAGTAAAAACCTGAGAGAGATCGCCGTTAGAAAAACCAGCAAACCGGTCAAGCTGATCGCTTTGCAACGCGGGATGTAAAATACCAACCGCGCTGATTTACAATTGTCATCTAGCTTAAGGGGATGAGAATAATGGTTTTAGACCTGCCCAGTTCCCACAGATGAGGGATCCTGATTAGAGGGCACAGAATGCGTAAAACACAGTAGGTCCGGGAGGTTAATGATTTAATTTTGCAATAATGTCAGTAATTATACGAGGGGAGAACCAAATGGAATTCCTGTCATTTGTTTTTTTTACCATTTCTAAACCACACCCAAGACAAACACAAATGATTTTTTTTGTGGTTTGAACAAATGAGGATACAAACAGTCGCATTTCTGCACACACACACCCTTAATCTGCCATTTTGCACGGGTTTGTTTTTTTGTATTCTGAGGCACTGTCAGACTCTCATGTTAGATGAAATAAGAGCCGATTACACAAGTTGCGCTTTCAAAAGGTTACAGTACATGCTTTCTGGAAAATAGGTTATGAATAGAGAGAATTTATAAAGCTGACAACAACGCCGCTTTGATGTGTCTATCAAGGCTCGGTTCACTTTGTATGTGGATGTGATTGATTTGCTGGGTAAATATCCGAGTCCCAAATGACTACATGGCCCTCACTCCCGCTCCTTATTGTCTCGCTCACCGCTCAATCAGTATGTTACAGTATAAATAACTTAAAATCAAAAAGCAACAGGCCAAAGGGTGCATCCCCTCATCACCTCTTTGATGAAGCTCATGAAGCGGCCTCCGAATCTCCAGGGTTTGTGGCGGTGGCACTGCAGCGAGTTTACCGTCATCTGCGGAGCGTGCTGGTAGGAAACGGACACAATGTGGACCGCGTCATAGGTCAGAGCTGCATCTGTCTGGAATAAGGGGTGAACATTATTTTAGCTGCTGACTCGGGAAAGAAGTAGTTGTGACATCATTGTTGTTTACACTGAGATGTGAAGTCAGAAATCGGTTTAAATTATACATGGCTCAGGACCATAGACTGTATAAAAGATGGACGTAGCAACCGGCCCTGAAAAATGAAGCTAACCTGGAAGTGTCAAAAACCTGCAATATCACTACGTCCACTAGTTGCTGGCTCCAAAAAGCCCTGGCTCCCATAGAAATGAATTGGAAAAGAAGTGATCTCAGATAACAAAATACCGCATTCCTACGGCTCAGGATTTTTTTCTTATTAGTTTTCATGGTCAAGTCCAGAGATCAGGTGGCCAATCTGAAAATAAATCTATACTGAATTTTTTAAAAAATCCTCAAAATTTTGTAGGGCAAGGGGCGTGGCTGGCTTGATTGACAGTCGGCAGCGACCATACACATGAAACGAGCAGAAGGCGGTAAATGTGGGCGGGCAGAGAGGGCCCGCCTCTCAATCCGTCTGACCAATCGCTGCTCCTATGGCTCCGCCCACCTCCGACGATTTTTGGTTCTAAAAATCCAAGATGTCAACCAGGAAGTAGTAAAACCCTGGCTTCATTTTCTCAGTGCAGAAACCAACGGGTGACATCACGGTAGCTACGTCCATCTTTTATACAGTCTATGCTCAGGAGCACCTTGTGTTATTTTTGATTATTAATCCAATTTATAACCTTGTTCAGTCTTGTTGACACGTCTAACTAGATAAGTACAGTAAAGATAAATATAGTTACTGTAGATTTTCTGGTTGTGCATTCATGCTGTGAACATCTCGCTCTCTCCCAAAGGAGCTGTACTGAGTTGATATCTGGACTGTGTGGGCTATTTGAGAAAGCTGCTATTATTTTCCTGGAAATACACTGAGACAATGGTGCATGAAGCCATTTACAAAAACCTAACATATCTGAACAAGGATCGGCCATGAAGGAATGCACTTGAACAGGAAACGTGGAAGAGGGCTTCAGAGCATTCAGAGGATATTTGTTGCAAGAGGGCTTAATGAATGATCTTCACAACATTATATCGCTCATGTCTGCACCTTTGAAAGCATTATTCATCACTTTGTGCTATTCCGATCCTGCTGTCAGCATGCCAGAACAGAAGGAAGATTTTTATTTATTTTTTTTCTACAAGGCAGTATTTTTTTCAGTCACTCAGGTTCGGGGATCTCAGCTCACTGTATCTTCAGCTACTCAATTGAATGATGAACGATAATTATAATAACAATTTTGAAAAAAAAAAAAGGTTTGCCAGGGTGTCCTTTGTGAGATCTCATCTATATCTGAATGATTTACTGAACTGTTATTCACACATCTCAAGGATATTTTCTTGGGATGCACGATATATATCGGCGACCACATCGGTGTCGGCCGATATTATTGTGGTTTCCGATATATCGGTATCGATCCAATCAACAAATTTAGCCGATTATTGTCTAACATTAGTGCCTACGTCTCTACATTGCTGCTATTTCACAGATGTTTGTACTTAAATGGTCCTCGATTTGACTGTTAAATATGTTTAGATATGTTTAAATATGTTTTGCTTTTGTTCCGTAATAAAGAAGACTATATGGTCTAATGTGGGCTTCTGTTGAATAGTTTTCTCACAGTGCTTACTTATATTCATTTTTCAGTGTGAACAAAAATTGAATATCGACATCGGTAATATCGGTTATCGGCGATATCAGAAATCTTAATATCGGATATCGGTATCGGCCAGAAATTTTAATATCGTGCATCGCTAATATTTTTTTCAATGAGAAAACCGTGTACAAAACCCCTGGACTATTTATTATTTATTTATCTATTTTAAATATAAGGTACCTGTGGTCATACCACTTTTAAAATAATGACAAATCATCTTCCACACTCAACATTTAATCTGTAGCTCAACCCCTGAAATCTGCCAACAAGCTTTCATATTTATGTTTTATTCATGATTGACCCTCAGCCTGAGCGAATGAGCTGTTTGTGTGGAGATGTACCTAATAAAGAGGGTTTAATGTAGTCGCCATTGCTGAGGTAAAACGATTTATTACTGTCCCAGTTAGGGTTAAAAACCTTTCCTAGCCAGATCAAAAGCCACACTAGATTGATGGACGAGATAGAACGATGTATGGACGCTTTCTGTTTACGTCGGCATTTGAAGATCGACTCCAGATGCAGCAAGGAGTAATAAACCATACCGTCATGATTCCCTCCAGCAGGCCGGAGTCAGGCTTAGGTGGTATCTGCCTTTCCATCGACCATTTCTCCACAATAGATGCAACCTGAGGATTGTCCACGTTGAGGATGCGGAAGCCGGTCATGTTTACGCCGCAGAAGCGATACGGCTCCAAGTCGATGGCCATCAGGTCCTTTGGAGAGACAGGAGTAATGAAAGATGGATTGTTATTTAGTGTGGTAGTGGTGTTGGATCATTTCTCCTGATGTAAAGAGAAAGACAGTTGATTAATGAGATGAGTATATTAAAGGATGGAGAAATACTTTTCAACGTTGGATCAGGAGATTTAAGTAGTAGCCGTGTCTGTGTTATAAATGAATTGTAAAAAGGCTCTGGTGGCGTAGTCACCGCTGGCAAATCCTTTTAGAATTGACAAATTGTTATTGTTTTTGTACCTACATAATAATGAAATACACCACACAAGGTACAAGCTTGTGATACACTTCTGCTTTTCTCAATCACAATTGTGGAAAAAGAAAATCACTATTGTTTCATTTGAGAAGATTCCTATTCATGTTCATAGCCTCACAAAAATTAAAGAGCAGGAGAGAAACACACCAATTCTGTTGGATCGTATTAATAATTCAACGCTCGCATTCCCTTGGCAACTCCTAAGCAGAAAGCAATTCAATTTGAGCCACTGTAATTTCTGGGGCAGCCATTGTAGCTGAAGTGTGAAGTCACATGTTGACACATGTCGTGTCGGAATGGGCCAGGGGGCTTGGAAAAGACATTTGGATGAACATAGATATTTCATTAGCACCCTGTGGGGTTAGTGCTGGGGGAACGAGAGCGTGTAAGACACTTACTAAAGAACGGTCGTCGCAAGTCACTGAAATATCTCTCCTCCTTATTTTTTTTTTTTGTGTGTCGTTCCCACCAGGATGCAGTACAGTGCTTTTCTTTTACACAGAGAAATCAAAGTAAATCGCTGTTGTTCTATATGACACTCAGCAACGCTTAGTAAAATAGATCAGGTTACAGGTTTCTCAGCTTTTGAAGCTCGGAAGACAAACTAACTGGGACAGAATTGTTTGTTTAATACAATTCATCTTTTGTGACATCCTCATTTCTGTTCAGGCGTTTTTGGGGTGTCAGAAAAAGCAGCTTGTTCCAATTACAAGTTCACTTTTTTTTTAGCACCGCCGCCTTGTACACACACGTGTAACACAAACCCAACAGTACACTGAAACCCAGAGAAGGCGCAGCAGTATCTCTGAGTGCGTACAGTAATGTAAAGTTCTTAGCTTTCTCAGAGAGGGTTACGACGAGTCGGGGAGCTATGACAGGCTAATTTCAAAGGACAAGGAAGTTATTACCCCACACCACTCCGCTGTTGCCTTTTCACGCTCTAATAAGTCGGCATTTCCCCCTCACCTCCGAAGATAAAACGCAGACATCAGTGGATTCCATCGAGAGGAAATTGTGTTGCCATGTATACCTTGCAAGTATTCATCATTCTGGATCAAATCAAGCCAGCAGGTATAATCTTCTTAATGGTGTGTCTGTCAATATGACAGCATAATGCAGCTTCAGATAGATTCTATAAAGATACACTCAAAAAATATCGTCGTGGCAGAAAATCGCATCAAATAAAAGTTTTTCAAGTTAATCCTCCTTGCCGTGCGAACAGTAGGGAGGGGGGACGGCTGCACTTAAACCAGGGCGCACCAGCGATAACTAGGAGTTTTAGATTCTCCCTATTAAAGCAATAAACATGCTCCGCAAACATGACGCGTGGCAGAGCAATGTCGTTGGCGCGCCGCGGAGCGTGAAAGATGACACACATCATGCCTGGACCTCGATGTCATATCGCATTATCGCAGCAGACGGGCCAAGTCTGGAGAGACGGCGAGTGTGAGCGCACAAGAGAGGCAGAAACAGAGACAATAACAGAGAGTGAAAGGAACAGCACACAACATGCTGGTATTCATTCCCATTCAGTCTGTTTGTCACCAGATAGCCGGGGTCGCGGCGCAGAGCAGCGGCGGCTCCCCTGCTGGGTCCGCTCGTGTTAGTCAGACGAGATTTTTTTTATCAGAGCTTAAGATGCTCGAGATGGGAAGTGAGCAGTTACACACCTATAGGTTAAACATGTGCGATACTGGGGGGGAAGAAAACAACAAGTTAAAGTGTAAATATTGGCTATGTGGTCAACCGTAATTGTTTTTGTCAGTGTCAATATTTTGGCACGGAGCTACTCCAAATGTGACACTGGCTCAGTTAGTAAATCTAGCGCTTTATTATTATTGTTATTATTATTATTCGTTCATTAAATGTTGCCTGTGAACATAATCCAGTCAAGTGATTATATTCTCAACACAATGGAGTCGGGAAAACAATTTGGGAAGACGGCATATGAATGAAATTGCTGTGAGTCAGACAAATGAGCTCCAGAACAGTTTGGCTTCTGTCGAGCCATCACTGGTTTTGGTCTCGGTGGGATTTTGTTGACACCATGTGACTTCTTCACTATACAGTCTACAGCAGGGGTGTCCAATCCTGGTCCTCGAGAGCCCCTATCCAGCATGTTTTTAGATGTTTCCCTCGTCCAACATACCTGATTCAAATGATCATCAAGCTCTGCAGAAGCCTGATAACTGTTAGACCCGATTCTTTAGTTGGAAGCCCAAGAACAAGTCGGAGAAATCTTCAGATGCAGAATGTATTTAGGTCACAGGTAAAGTTTTGCAGCGCTGGAATACAGAGGGACAGAGAGGAATCTCATGTCCAGCTGAACTGAGTGTTTTCGGTTCCAGGTTACAGATATCTTCTTGGGCTGGGCCTGCCCCGAACATAGATAAGATTTAATTGGCCAGTTACCAATGGCGTGGACAGGCATCCTTCTACGCTCTGTCCACATCCTTGGATGTTGTTGGTACGGCGTGTAACTAAAGTAACAATCGTATCTAATCGAAAAGAGGAGTTTGTGCTGTCTCCAAGTGTGTGAACCGGTTCTCACCAGCCATATTATCTTCAAGGACGTATGCTGTTCTCAGTAGGAAAATACGAAACAGAATCATAGGCTCAGTGCAAAATACAGATTCAGAAAAGCTCGAAACATACTTAATTCTAACATAACGATCCTGATCATGTGAATCAGGTGTGTTGGAAGAGGGAAACATCTAATAGGGGCTCTCGAGGACCAGGATTGGGCACCCCTGATCTACAGGTACAGGCTAAAGACGGAAAGTCATCGTCGTTTCTCACTTCCTTCCAAAAAAATTCATCTTTAACTCACGTTGACTTAATCAACCCTGATTAGCATCTAAAATCAATAATTCATTCGTGGCTGATTGTGGCTGTTGCTGATTGAGCGATATCAGGATATTTTAATGCTGCTCGTGGGGTGCTTGAATTTTGCTCAAATTTTCATCATTTCAGTTTATATATTAAAATTGTATTTATTCATATTATTGAATAATAATATGAATAATCCCGGAACAGCTCGCAGAGGACAATTTTCAGTTTACTTTTCTCACTCGGAAGTCACTTTCAGTTTTGAATCTCAATCTGTTGTTTTTTTTATTTATTTATTTTTTTCCTCCCTCAAAGGCTTCTGTTGATTTTGACTATAAAGCAGAGTGTTTACTACAGCAAACCGAGGGCTACATTATGCCTCTGGCTTGTCAAACAAAATTGATGCTATGGACTGGATCCAAACTCCATTGGCAATTAGCCACTATTCATCAAAAACTCAAGTGGTGGGGAGATGAGAACAAACGAGACTCTATTTGCATTAACAAGCATGCTACATTACCAGAGTGGTGAAGATATAGTGGTAATACTCTGTCATCATCCCCATGGTCTGGGCCTGGAAGGATACGGAGACAGAAGATGGAGAAAGAAAGGTGTGAACAAAAAGAGACAGCGTAGATTTTTTTTTTTCTTATGAAATCAGAGCATTTTCGAATCAACGGCGCCGCACAAAGACTTGTATCTATAAATGAGAAAACACCAAGGTTTTAATGAGCGTATTGACTAACACGCTGTTCATTTCGCGGGTAAGGTTCTGCTATCGCTCGCTCGGATTTCTGCGCCATATGTGGTCCACAGAATGGCAACTGTACTCCATGCTTTTTCTATGCATTTAAATGGTTTGGAATGGCTCGGGGCATGTGACGTTATCCAGGCAGAGAAGAGAGCCTTCAATCAAAAAGAGCTTGGTAATCTTTGCCTCATATCCAAACACTCCATCACTGCCACTTGTTTCTCTCCATCTACATTCAAAGGCAACCACGTTCCCATGGCGGCTGTGCTTTCCATTTAATTGTACCATCTGTTGTGAAAAAAAAAAAAAAGAGCCAAGGTTATGTAAATAAGATGTTAAGCTTACGTGGAGGCAAATTCACTTCTGCGTCTATAGACAAAGCCAAACACATGACATTGAAACTTTGTTTCATGTTTTATATTACAAGCAGGAGTTTTCATTAATAAATTAGATTTTTTTTTTTTTTTCCCCATTGCTGCGTGATGAATTTTCAGTATGATAAACCTTAATTTTGGTAGCTTTTCTAGTCTTTACCAGCCTCTTTTTTTTTTATTGGTAAACCTCTGAATGTCCCTGGTTCCATCAATAGCAGGGTCGTATTTTGAAATTAATAACAGGAACACATGACAAAGAAGGACATGTTTAAAATAAATAAATAAACAGAAAGAATCTCGTAGACATGCTTCACATTTTCTCCCGTCCAACGCGGGATGGAATATATCTTGGCAGAGGCACCTTGAGTGCAAGTGAGCTTGTCAGAGCAAAGACAGGACCGAACGTATCGCCGAGAATCACGACAATGGAGAGATTCCAAGGGCAGCGGTGATGTTCAGACCCTTTTAAAATTCAGTCAGATCCATACTGGAGGGAGGACGATCAAAAGCATTTCTCATTACATATGAATTCTGTGCTTTTGCTGATTGTCTTAGTGTGAAGCAACCTTTTAGTGCAAATGGAGCATTCAGTGTTAAGATACTGTAGCTCTGCTGAAAATAAATACTGTGAAGGCCACCTTCTAATCAAAGCACGCTTGGTAACCCATTTCAAATGTTGCCTTCAGTGTTAGACTTGACTGTTTTTATTTGAGTACTTTGGGTGCATGGTGATGCGTTCGCTTGCACTGTTGCCCTGCTGGTCAGCTGGATCTTGTATGGAGTGTGTGTGTGTGCTTGCGTTATCAGAGCTGAAATGAACACGTTAATCATCCACATATGACTGATGGGAAATTATAATCAGGATTAATCTAATCAAGTAATTATTTCGGTGATTTTTTTGGTGCAATAATGCCCCAAATTCTGTTGTCTGATATTTTACAGACGGAGCATTAACTGCAGACTTATCGATAATGAATGTAATCCTTTGTCGCTGCTGTAATCTATATAACTGTGATGGACAGGCAATATGGCCCCATTGCGTCTTAATACATTTTTAATAATGTAAATCCTCACAACCAGATTGCATCTAGAAGCAACAAAGCACAACGCTTGTCTGCAGCACAAGCACTCACAGATGCACATTTCTGTCTCTCTTTTAAATGACCAACGGTGCACAAGATTCACTTCTTCTTCTTCTCCCTCTTATTTATATATGAAAGCGTCGGTCGGTTCAGTCATGGAAGAGAACTGTCTGGAGCCTTTTTTTTGCCTCAAAGCCCTTTCTCACCACTTGTCAAGAACACACTGATTTCTTAACGCAAGATGTGCAGAATGGCCACGAGCGGATATATGTCACCTTAAATCTCAATAACTAGAGAGGACTGAGTTATTTGAATAACTTTGGAGGAGATGATGCATTTGGTAAACATGTTAACAGAAGCTGACAGCAAACTGAATGCAGGGGGCGGGAGGGGGGGGATCCACCAGCATGTTCCTGACATCTATGGAGCATCAGACCACCTACACATTCTCTGCTCTGATCACCGCACTGACAGCTCTTTGTGGACTGACAGTCATTTATATCAAAACACACGTGTGTATATATAGTTTCAATAATGAAACGTGCTGGATCTTATTCTCGCGTTGGTAGTTGGATAGTAGCTAACAGACTCAGAATGAGTAAATAGCTTTTTAAAAGAAAAACAGCATGGGAGTGGAATTAATTTTTTATTATCTTTTTAAATATTCAACTGGCAAAACCCAACAAACACAATGACGATCGCTGCTTATGATTACAAACTAAACCCTCCAATATATTCTCAACAAGTATATGATTTATGTCTTGAAATCTAATGCCGGACACCAGTTGTTTGACTTTGAAGATGCTCTGTAGCATCAATCGTAACAGATTCAACTGGTTTCAGGGAAAGCAGAGTGGAACAGGAGCTTTCATTTAAACATCTGACAATACAAGCAGCTACAGCAGCCTCACACTAACCTGTTTCAGAATCTGTGCAGCCATGTGGTGACTGCAGTCAAAGATGATGCGGAACTCCCGACTTCTCTTCATTTCTTTGAGAAGGGGTCTCGTGTCCTGCGTGTCAAGAGGAAGCTGACGGATCTTTAGTCGGATGTTGTACCTGGACGGGGCCATGATCAGCTCCTGTAGTCTTATAAGACCTTAAAAGACAAGAAACAGCACACAACTGAAGCCACGGCTTTCTCTTGATTTCTTCACTGGAAATAGAAGTGGGTTTACCTGTGCTATCATCATATACAACAGTGGCTGTTTTCCATTTGAGAAACTGCACCAGGTCCAGGATGGCGTAGCTTAATGACGAGTAATCCGGGTATAAATTGGCATAAAAGGTGTCCCTGTTGTCCATGGGGTGATGTTTCCACCGCACCTGGATGTGCGGCACTTCCAGTGCATTGCAGATGGACTGCACAGCGTTTGACGATGAGCTATGTGAGGGCCCAAATATTGCAACCACACCTAAAGACAGCTGGTCACAAGCTAGAGAGGAGGAAGAGAACACAGCTTGAGAAGAAAGTAACCCGCATTGTGCTGTAGTGCAGCCCCAGGCTCTACAAAATGAAGTTCCTCTACAACCAAACTGCATTCTCAGCTATGCTTTGACGGGAACAGTTTTTCTACTGGATCACATTTGTTTTTAATGTAACACAGATACGTTTCTAGTCAACGTATTTATTTTGTTCTTGACCAATTATATCAGAATCAGAATCAGAAACAGGTTTATTCCCAGGCATAGATGTATAATAAAGGCTAGATGTCTTAAGGCAGCGTTTCGAATCACCGGCGGCCATCTTGCCACGGGGAAGCTCTCTGGTGGAATCTGTGGTACATAAAGGAAGGGGAGCGATCTGCACAAACGTAAATACTCTTATCTCGCTGAAATCTTGACGGATTTCTAAACAGTTTGGTTTCTTACAAACGTTATTAACGTGACTACAATTCAAATTCCAAAAATACAAATAAAATATAAAATAATTAAAATACAAATTGTTGCTGGCCGTGAGAGTGTAACATAATTATCCATAAGTAGAGTGTTATAACTACACCTCTGACGTTTAGAACAAACCAAGCCGTCTGAAAATGGCTAAAAAATTGAGCAAGTTATGGTTATTTAAAAGTACATGCACCACTACAACACAATGTTATGGGTGAGCGAGCAGACCGTACCAAGATGGCCGCCAGTGTGGCCGTGCGATTCCATTGGCCGGCAGCGTGGACGAGACATCTAGCCTTTATTATACATATCTATGTACAGATGCCCCATATGTTAGATGGAGTAGAACTCATCACCTTGGTAACCCAGAAAATGCAGGAAAAGCTTTACATATATGGTGAAAGGGTTGTCTTGTATGTTGTATTTTAACCCAAACCATGAACCCTAAGTCATTTTGGTGCCTACATGTAACCAAGCTTCTAACATGACTAAAATGGGGCAAACCCCCCAAACCTAACCATTAAGCAAGTGATAACCAAAAGTAAACTGTAGAAAACAAAACGTCAGTCTGAGATTGATGGTCTTTCCATCCATCCATGAACCTTGGTCTTCTGGGTAAAAGTCCAGTCTGTGGTTTGTACCTCCATCTTACTCTCCAACCTCCAGACTTGGATGTTGTGGTTCTTTGAAACTGGCCGCCTATCGTACGACGTAACAAACTGCATCGATTTGAAAACAAAATAAAGCTTCCTCAAAATGTACATGAGAATGCAGTTCAGTTATATAAGAACACAGTTTAGTGGGGACAGCTGCATAGTAGTAATAAATCAACAACTTATTTGTAAGACAATACCAAAGTTACTAAATCGTTGTTTTTGACCAACCAGACTCCTGCCTCCATCCACAGTGAGATCACAATCCTTGAATCAACACAGAACACGTCACTCACCTTTTCTCGACGCCTCAAAGCTGTCATAGATATTAATCCTCTGTATGTCGTATGTTAACGTTGTGTTTGGCAACAAAGTCCTGTTTCTGTTTATATTATTGACAGCAAATTTAAAGGCAAGCTCCTCGGCGCTAACAAGTGAAACAGGTCCGTCTGTTTGTTCGAAAATCCCACCTGAAAAACAAAAGAGAAAGAGCGGTAAGGGGGCCGTGACGATTGTTCTCAAACATAATCACAGGCAAACGGGAGAAAAAGGCAGACACAATATCAGGCAGGACTAAAAGGAACAAAATATTGAGAGGCATTTGCACTAAGGACTAGCAGTGAAGGGAGCAGCACACATTACGCGAGGTATTAAATTTGCTCAGCAAACATGGAGCAACCCTCACCATTTTCAGGGAATGGTGAAAAAAAAAACCCAATATCAGCTTTGAAGTCTAAGGCCATAATGGATTTAAGGACTGTGTGTGTGTGTGTGTGTGTTTGTGTGCCTGTGCTTGTCTGTCTGTTCCATCAGGGCAGCAGAGTATCTCAGCCTCTTGTCTCTCCATTAAGATATCCTTTTATTTCACCTGAATACCATATTGGTGGAGCAGATAACTGGAGTTTGGCACTCTTCTTTTACATAAAATTCAAAGGAAAGTTTTTTTTTCAGATGGCCTAGACTGCTGCTGAAAAACTTTTCAAAACATGTCTATATGAACATCAAAGTAAAGTATTGCTTTAGATGGTGCTGCACGTCAGTCCATCAATCCTGAACTCCACCCTGCAGTGCAGAGAAGAAGAACCATTACAATAAAACAATCAAAGAAAACTTTGAAATTGTTTGTAACGGGGGACGTGTTCTATATGTAGAGCCTGTAGGGAGCTTTCTATAGTCTGAGAAAATAACCCTGGTAGTGTTGTAGTGATGTCATTGGGGTTGTCTTGACTTGCTAGGGCAACGAAGGCCCGGTCCTGGTTGCCCCCCCCCATTGGCTCTACCACTTGGCTCCTGCGTATCTAGCGCTCCATCCAATCAGAGGTGTAGATGTCGACTACTACTAGTTGATCCTCAAAAGAAACCGGACACCATTACCTATGTAGTAACACAATGAATGGAAACACTAAAAATAGAGGATTTGG
This sequence comes from Stegastes partitus, assembly GCF_000690725.1. Classification (NCBI taxonomy): domain Eukaryota; kingdom Metazoa; phylum Chordata; class Actinopteri; family Pomacentridae; genus Stegastes; species Stegastes partitus. The sequence continues at coordinate 12,990 of NW_007577828.1, forward strand.
GATTTGCCTTAAATCACTCCCACATCCAGTCATTCACAGCTGCTAGTACCTAATGAAATGTGAT
>NW_007577828.1:14417-24399 GCF_000690725.1 Stegastes partitus
GCTCCCGTCTAAATGCTAAAATAGTCCACAATTTGTATGTAATTGGTAAAGTAACAAACACCACATGTACTGTCAGATATAAGACAGCAGAGTCCCTCTGTAAGTCGGCTATAGCCTTCAAGAAGACAGTTCAGACAGCTTCTTAAAAGACGCCTGCAGGAACATCAGCTTATGGAGAGACTTGCTCCTCCACCTCCACTCTCATCACATTATCTGTTTCAGTAACAAAGCAGAAATGTCTCTGCCATCTTCTGTCAATTCTGGGCATGAAAAAAAAAAAAATGTTCACTGTCATCTAAAGTTACAAATGTCTGTACTTAAGTTTAACTTTTATGGCCATCATTTGAGCTATAGAGACAACCTCTCAAAACAGTTTTTTTTTTTTTCTCCGCTCTGGCATCACATACTTCTAAATGAAGTCTTTAAAGTTATTTCTGCTGCCTGCAAATACATGTTTAAGCTTTTTGTTGTTGTTTTCGGTTCTAATTTCTGTTTGGGCTCCAATTCTGTCAGGTGAACTGAATGACATTTTTGGTTAGTTTTCTGGAGCATTTTTGAAGTGCCTAATGCTTTAGTCCCTTATGCTTCTATCATTGGACGTTAGTTTGTTTACATTTTTTTTGCTCTGCACACAATGTGTCTGGTTGGTTCGATTCATATCTGTGCCATTCCCTTCTTGGAACTAAACAAGCTTCTTAAAATATCTAGTTTGCGATGACATAATGAAGAAGAAAGCAAGCTGAAGCCTTGATGGACTTCCCCATTAATCCTACTTTGATTTTAATAGTTGTCTAATTCTGTTACAGGACATGAGCTGGATCCTGACTTTGCTTGGCCTCAGTGGGAGAATCTGAATAGTTTATTTTATTTTAGTCTTTTTAAATTGCTCGCTGTATCACACAATACATCAAGCGTTCATGTATTTCTGTACGTATATAATAACCAAACGGACAGAAAGCGTATGTTTTATTTTATTGTCGCGTTCTCCTGTGTTATTTGTGTTTTGGATTTTTGCACTTCCGCGCCCTATCACACAAACACCGCCTGACAGCCAGGTATTACCTCACTAATCCTAGAGAATAACTGGTTGCAGAGAGCTGAGCTGGAAATAGCACCTGTGACCAGGTGATGCCCCTGAACAGACCCCGAGTGCCTGGATCAGTGAATCATATACCTTTGTTGCTGTGGGCAGAAGCGGCAATTCTGGAAACTATGCTCATCTTACTATTTATGACTCAAAGCCTCCCTGGGTAGCGAGGGGGGGGACGTGATGCATAAACCTGCCCGGTGGAATGCGTCACATTAAAATAAATGAATCCTTCCATTTCATGGGGAAATCTCATTAGAGTACATTAAGTAATTGCTGGAGTATATAGTAATTTGACTGTTAAGAGGATAAAATGTGCATTGCTCAGAAGCACTCTAACAAATTTAATAAACAGGGAGAAACCTGCTCCCCGGGAGGAAAATCCTGCAGATAATTTGCTTTGCCCTTTTCAGAAATCTGCTATAAGCACAATAGCAAGGCTTAATGCACAAGACCTCCCACAACTCTATCAAATAAGAGGAAAGCGCTTCTTTTTTAGTATCCTACGGAGTTTACGCTAATGATGCAGGGATTGGAAGATTGCGGAGCGTGTTTACAAGTTCCCATTTGAACAACTACGCGGCATGTTCTTTATTGCAGCGGGCTGGTGCAAATTGAGACGCATGAATTTCCGACTTGTTCCAGTGAATCTCAGTCAAAAGGCTTTAAATTAGCATGTATCCAACAGACAAGCGCACAAAGGCCTTTAATTAGTCTCTAAGGTCCTACAACAATATATAAATCAGCCACTAATTGCATCTGTTTCCATAATTTGTCCTTTGAGGACTTTGTGGGATTGGCTGCATTCAGAAGCCACAGACTGACGTGCACGATGGGAAGATGTTTGAAACTTCAGCTGAAAAATTATACCTGAAACTAGAAAAAAAAAAAGAAAGACAGCTCACGGTGGTACTGTATAGCACAATAAAACACAAAAGCAAAGCTGCCAGACCCACCGTGGTTACTTCAGTTATAAATCTTTGTCATCGGATCCAAGTTATTTCCTAATGTCTTGCTTAAGTGACCGATGTGCGCTGCTGGAACAGACTTCTGCTGCCAGTACAGTTTATGTTGTCATAATAGGTGGTGTCAAAATGGCTTACAACATCTATTTTAACCTTCACAGATTTTGCAGATTGAGTTACACGAGGAAATGCTGTCAAAAAGAAAAAAAAAAAATGCAAAGAGCACATACATAACGGCAGGTAACCAGGCAACAACCCCATAAATTAGGCTCGTCTGCTGTTACAAGAAATACACATCATCATATGTCAGTGTTGTATTAAATATTGATAATGGAGGGGAAACACAATTTTTAAAAGGTTTACCAACAGTTCAGCTTACAAATGTCACTAAGGCATGACTTTTAAGTTCATCAGACGTTATTGTTTCAGCTGATATTCATCCGTTTAAACATTCGGCCTGCATGCAAATGAAAGCCTTCGGTAATTTACGGTGTGAATGAAAGTCGAGTTGAATTTTGTTCTTAAATAGAAAAGCTGTGGGTGCAGAGGGGTCTGCGGGGCCTAAAGGAACTGACAGAGACATGCTGCGCCGAGTCAGAATCAGACGTTTCACATTTCAGCTGTACATGCCCTCACAAAAATCAATGTTGTCGCATGAAAGCCCCACATGTTCCGTACCCGCAAACAACATGGGAAAATGCACAAGCCTAAACCCACCCTCTGTTGTTATGTAGTGGCAGACTGTCTGCCTGCGAGCCAGCTTAGTTGCTTTGCTTAGTTCTGGGTATGACCGAAAATGCTTACTTTTTTTTTTTATTATCTGCTGCGTTTACGGATGTTAAGAGTGTGATCTGAGTGAGAGTCTATCGAAAGTGAAGCGATAAAACAGCATAAAGAGGTTCTGTTTGCTACAGTTTGGTTTTGTGTGGAGGGTTTACTGGCTTTCACCACATTATGTTCAAGTTATTTATTGTCTAGTTTCTCACTTGTTAAATTTGGACAAATTTCTGCCTATATTACACTGGAAATAACTTGCATAAGCAGAACTGTCTCAATAGTGCTGCGTCAAGCCTGTAAAATGCTCCGGCTGCACCCATTACACTGGGTTACCAAAAAATATTGTTTTGAAGGTGTCTAGGATTTTTTTTAAACTGATTTAGAACATTTTTGCAACACTGAATCCAAAAAATGACATCTGCTTTTCTGTATTTGGTCAGGTTTTTATGGCAACTCGATTAAAAATAAATCAATTTTGCCACTAAATCGATCACATTTTTCGACATTAGCAGCTGATTTTTGTTAGTATTTCTCATATGAAATCAGATTTTAGAGGAAACATTCCCTTTTCATAAGTTAAATGATCCAAAAGTTGATGAGCGTAAACATTTTTTGGAGGTAAATACAAGTAAATTGCATGTTTCATCAAATCAACATTTTTGACCTCATTGACAAAACCGATGTAATATTTGGATTCAGCACATTGCAATTGTCCAAAATCAGTTCGGAAAACTTTGACACCAACATGGGTGTAGACCGGTGGTATCGTTCTGCTGCAGGGGAAGGAAAAGTGTCTGGCTTGATTGTATTTCTTTAAATTAATCATTGTCATGTTGGGTAGTGTGAAGCCCAGGCTGCAGCAATGGTGCCCCTACAACATAGGGCTGATGGGAATTGTTTTGGTGGAACATTTGCACACAAAGAGACTGTCATAAACATGGCTAATTCACCTAAAAAAAACAATATTACATGATCCAATTTTGCCAATTTCAGCGTGTAGGTTGCCTAGAGGTTGTTATTTCCTGTAGTGACATGTATTTGCAAAGGAGAAGGGAAATGGCAGGCTTATACCCGAAGTCTAAATGTAGTGATTTGTTTTCGTTGTTGTTATTGACTGCATGTAGGAAGTAAATGAATCTGAGCTCAAAGCTGCTGTGTGATAATGTGAAGTTAATCTTACCGGTACATCGTTTTTCCCCGCTATAAATGTCACTCAATTGATTGCGTTTACATCCAAGATTAGAGAAGTCGTATTTATCTGTACTGCAATGTAAATATCATTGTTTATGAGCGGCTGTTTGTCCTGAGAACAATTACACAACAACACAACCCAAAGACCGTCAGATTAGGATCCATTTTCTCAAGTAATCACAAAGCTTTGATTTTTTCTTTTTTAAAGTCCTCCACGTCTGTCTCCTTTGGCAACGAGTTTGTATGTTTTTGTTTTGTTCCTCCTTTTAAGCAATATGGGTGTTCAAAATAAATGCAGCACCTGCAATTTGGAAAGCAATACAAGGTCATTTTCTTTATTTGGTATCTGCACTTTTTACAACTACGGTAAAAAACTGTGATACCATTGCCCTTGTGTAACATGAAATTTGTGCAGAGGAGAGGCAAGATCAATTACTGTTGTATTATTTTCTGCCAAGTAAGAAGCTGACCTTACTTGCAGCTACAACAAGCTATTTTGTGTTTTTCTTTCTTTTACAACAGATGGACTTCACTGCTGGGGCCCATTGAGGTAAAAAAAATCCCAAAAACTTGCACTAAGGTTTGTTTCCACTGAAAGTCAAAAAAAAAAAAAGAAGTAATTTCACTGTATATAAATAGAATACAAATTAATCTCATAGACCAGCTGTTGGTCTGGATGGAACAGATTAGCATATGCTGCTGATACAGGTACATATGTACCTGGGTAAAGAATATGCTTTTCATATTTTATTTTTATTGCCCTTCATTGTGGGGGTACACTGAGCTTGTTAAAATAAATTCCTTGCTGCCAGACAAACCAATGCAGAAGCCCAAACAATGAAAGTAGCTCATTATGCTCTTGGATACATGTGTGCTCGCCCACTGCATTTCTGAGTGTTGCTCTTTTGTACTTTCTCTTCACTGGTGGGATTCCCAATCTCCCTGTGAATAGCTTCCTGTCTCCCTGGATGTGCAACAGCACTCAGTTTCACAATGATGGCAGCAAACAATGACCAACACAAAGCACACACACACAAGCCACCATGAACATTTCGGAAATCCAGCCAATTTTTTTGGGAAGAATATGTTCCTTCATAATTATGGGTAACAACAACACAACACCAGGGACTAACTGTTACACAACACTGGGGTTAACTTAGCCAAGTCTGCATTTTCTACTACACGTAGCAGGCCAGGAATCAGTTACATTTAATCAATGATGAGTATCATGAGAGGAAATTAAGGGTGCTGGTTAATTAATGGTGTCTGGCAGCATGTTGGCTCATTAGTTAGCAAAGTCACCTCACAGCAAGGCGATTCTGGGTTTGATCTTAGCTGTAGTTCCTCTCTGCATGTTCACTTGGGTATCCCCCCCTCCAACCTCCACCTCCACCGCCAACTGCTCCGGTTTTTTGTCTCGCAGTCCGAGCACATGCAGGTCAGACGAATGTAGGACTCATGTATTTATAAGTGTGAGCCCAGAAACAGATCAATGACTTGTTCAGGCTGTTTTTTGAGTCTTTTTGTGACCCTCATCACACGGCTAATGAGCGAATGATTTAATAGTCTCCACTATTTAATGCTTTAATCTTAGAAACAAAACAAACAAAGGACACATGTCCAATCATTTGCATCCTCGATTTAAAATCATTATGTCGGAACCACACAGGCCACCGTAGTGCGATCCACTGTGTGTCAGTGCAGAACAAACCCTCCAGTGGGACATACTGTGAGCTCTCCAGAGCCTGTGTTGATTTACTTAATCCAAGTGTTAACGCTTAGATTGTACAGGTCGCCACTGCTAATACCGTTAATCTGAAACTGTGATAATGAGCGACGGGTGTGAGGCACGCTGATGTCGGCACGACTGCAAGTGACGACTAACAGCGTAAAAGAATGATGAATGAGTTTTTTGTTGGAGAGGAGTTATCTGGAACATGTGTGTGTGTGTTTGGCTGCAGTCTTGTGTCACTAAAACTGCACCGTGGAGACGTATTGACTTCGTGTTTGTGTTCGCTGGCAGAGCAAATGACCGCAGTTAAGTTTAACGGCAGCTAATATGGATCCATCATTGTAGCCACAACAATGAAATTAGACTATACTAACTATACTTATGCATGCTTGTTCCTTTAAAAAGCACCTGTTTTATAAATCTGTAATAATATAGGAGTATAGCACAAGACATTAGACGTGAATTTGTTTCTCGAGCATCGTGATTATGTCTAAATAATTTATGTCAATATGATGTGTGAACATCTGGTTACAATATTTCTTGCTTCTCTAAATGCTAAATATTAACAGAAGTTTGTCTTGTAATGTAGAATCAATAGTTTTTATGATTATAAAGTGTAAACAGAACGATCAGTTTTTGTTATTTCACTGATTTTTGTTTTACCTTAATCATTTAATTTGACTTTAATGTATTTGATAAACCAAATCTCAGCTAAATGAACTGCACTGGCCTAAAAGAATAGGAACACCGCCATAACAAATGAACCACGTATCAGCAAATCGAACCGTGATGACAGAGAGGAGACGTTCAGTTTCTCATTCATCGATACAGACATGAGCCTTTCTACACTGCCATGAAAAATATGACTTAAAATCACAAAGGATAGCTTTAGCTCCTTTTTTTTCCAGAACCATAACTGTACCATCTAAGTGATATCCTTAACATCTGATCCATTAACTTCCCACTTCCACTATATGAGAGTCCATTAAAATGAACAGTTGTGTCTGTTAACAATTAACAGCAAAGCTCGAGTGACTGGCATGAAAATACTGATACTAATGTGACCGCTTAGTTTAACCTTAAAATTTAAAGCATTTGGTTGATCCTTTTAAGAAGAGACGCAGCTGGTTTAAATTCAAGAAACTTAATGACTTGATCTGCCCTCGGTATGTTAAAAAAAAACCTTCCAAATACAATAATCAGCTCTGGAAAAAAGAACATGAAACCAACTGTTACATAAAAATGTCTGCAGTTTTTATGGGGGATTATTGTTTATTATCTGCATCATTGTGAAGACTATTACACTACAATGGATGAAACTATCTGTTTGAAATATCAAGCAATAAACAGGTAAAATATCTCCCCAACGATTAATCACCTCGGGGCAGAAAACTATATATTTGCAGCGGGTTCACACACATACACACTGTTGAGACGAAGCTCGCCTCCGTGACTTGTGTCTCTGTGCTGAGCCGACTTGAATTAAAGCTGCTATTCGTCATTCAGACTGATTCATTCAGTCTTCATTGTTGTCTTAATGATGTATTTAACTTACTATTGTAACCACCAGTAACAAATAATTGTTTCCCCAAATGGCTCATTGCAATCCATTCTGCAGAATGACTGTTTATTTTTCCCACTTTGACAGGCTGTGCATACAGTAAATGTACATTTTCTTATATTTCTATTACAGATTTCTTTCAGCCACTGAATGTGACAGAGTATCTCCGGTTAGTCTTGCTGTATTACAGCATCCAAAGCAAAGAGATTCTCACTGTTAAAAAAAAAATCATATATTAGTAATTGATAGCTGCATGAACATCGTCTGGTGTGAGGGGCAGATTGTTCAGGTTCAAGGCTCCGTAATATCAAAAACTCTCCCGCAAAACTGTCTGTGAGTCACTCTGGCTGTTTTAAGGCTGTATCATACTGGAAACATTTTCTTTAATAAATAAAAAAAAGTAGCACAAATCCACTTCAAAGAGAGAAATCAGTGAAATTAGAAAACCTATTCTTAAAGCTTAAAATGTGAAATCAGTGACAGTGCTTCAGGTGTCACAGCATTTAGACACATTTGTAAAACTACGTACAGCTGTCAAACAGCATCATGTATTATCATATAGATTGAATTTGGGCTTTTTAATGTTTGAATAATGAGAAAGGCTGTTTTAATTATGTTATTTCTGCCTGTAACTCACTGTCCACGCTGAATCTCCATTCAGCTCCGGCACAGCTGAGAGGCATTCTTATTTATTTGATACGATTAGTAGTACTCATGCAGCCCTATAATGTTGTGATATCTCCTCTGTCAGAGGACTGTCAGGTAACAACACATTTGTAAAATCTAATTTTATGCTCAAGTGGTTCTGCTTCTGCAATTTATCGCAGCTATCGCTCACCTCCTCTGCTGCTCGCTCCTGCTAGCTTTCTCTTACTCCCTCTCCAGTCTCCACCCTCTCTTCCCAGCTTAGTGAGGTGTTTTGATCTCATTATCATTCCCAAACATTCACACCGGATAATCTGTCAGGGCGGGAGCCAGTGCTCTGCACCGTACAGGGCACCCTGGTCATGATTAGGGGTGTCGGGGCGTGCTTGCAATGAAAATACCTTTTTTTTTTTTTTTAAACTAAACTAGAAGTAATGGGTTTATCTTTCCCACTGCATGCTAGAAAAACTTGGCTGGGTCAATTATATCCGTTAGTAAAGAGACAGTGCCTGATACTGTATGAGGACAATTGTGGGACAACCCAGCGCAGAAGGACACCGGATTGATTAGCCAGACCCACCAGCAGGGCTCAGATGCCCTTTTACAAACCACAAATCCCTTTCCAGGAACAGTGCACAATGCACAGTGAACCTCCATTAGACAATCCGTTTCTACAATGCATGATACAAACAGCCACCTCCGCCGTCTGTGGCCTATTGTTATCATGGAGGTAAAACCCTCCCCATGCTAAATCCTCACCTCACCGCCAGTTCAATCAAAGGCTGTGCCAGGAAAAACAGGGAACGAGACAATGGTAACTAATGCCAGGTGGATGGGGGCTACGAGCTGTGCCAAGCTACCTGTGTCCATCACCATGCCTACCCCATCCATCTCCTCACCCGCAGCCACCTTTCTTTGTCTACATATGGTGGCGGAAAATATGCAGACCCGAAGCCTTGGCGCCGTGTCACGGTGGGACTCAAAGGTGGCCAACAGCACCGAAAAAAACCTCCACACTGTGCATAAACAGCAGCTCTGGAATCCTCAACGATAAGAGCGTGTTTGGTGAGGAAGTGGACTCACATACAGATAAAAACTGTTTTTCTGTTCTGTTCTTGGTAACATTTATCAATAAGCGATGTTGGCATGAACCCAAACAAGCTTATTCACGAGCTAGCTGCAGCGGCCTCGAAAATACGTACTGTTTTGTCTTGTCAAAGAGCAATAAAAAGGCTTTAAGAGCTACAAACCTAATAGCATCTTAGATATACTATTATGATCAAGTTTTATCTTCTACCCAAAAGAAAGTCTTTAATCTCACCTAAACATGATGCTCGGCCTGGAGAGGATTCTTTACTCAAGCCTCATCATTGCTTATCCTGCCACCGACTATCTATACCGTCTCTCGCTGCTTTTTCGACATATTTTTATATTGCCTGCAGCATTCATGCAAGTGCGAATATTGCAAAACTCCTCAAACAGTGGAATGGAATTGATCGGGCTCCTGCTTCACTTTAAAATTCAACACTGAGTCACACAGTACAGAAACCTGCTGGATCTATGCGCCGAACCTCCCGAGCGCCCTGCACCCTCGGCTAGAACCCAAACGATCAGTGACGCTGGGGGTTCTCTGTACGTTATGAAAGGAAAGATGCAGTCAAATAAGTAATTTACGCGACACATGACACTGTGTACAACACTGAGCGAATAGTATCACGGCAAAGAATGGAAGTGACAGGCCAGTGATGATATTAGACACTACTAATTATAGGATGTTTTCACAAACGAGCATAAGTAGGCGATTTTTTTTTTTTGTTTACAAGTAACTTACACTCATTTTCTATACTTTTATATAACTATGTAAAATGTAGGCTCTGCAGGACAGCTTGGTCTGGGAATACAAGCTGTGTCCTCACGACGAGATTCATGTTTCCAGTCTGACGGGATGAGGCATCTACGAAAGTGTGCAAGAATGCGTTCTCTATCCAGCAGGCAAGAAAAAAAACAAAGACTTTTAACTCAAC
>NW_007577828.1:25591-61069 GCF_000690725.1 Stegastes partitus
TTTTTTTTTACATCGTCCACTTATTATTCCACTTTTTCTAAATGTTCCTTTGCAGTCACTCGTTGGTTAGGTTTGGACACTAAAACTACTCGGTTAGATAAAGAAAACCATCATGGTTTGTGTTTAAATACATACTTTCACAATGTAAATCACCTGTTAAAAAACGAACCTCCCCGAGAAGAGTCGGCCACATGTAACATATGATTTGTATGATTTGACCACACCAGCTGAGGATTTCCTGCTACCATCTCATTACAATAATTTCAGGGATTTCTATAGCCCGCCTTGTTCACTGAAACATTATGCAAAAGTGGTGCCGAACACGGTTGCATTATTAATTTCTATGAGACCAGTGCATTAACGCAGTAGGGAGTCCATTGCAGGTTTTAGCAGCAACACGGTGCCGACGGGCAAAAAGAAGCAGAACCTGGATCTACCTTTATGGCAACACAATGCAACGATCAAATGAATACAAGCACACTTTTCTTTGTTATGGAGTATTTAACACTCTTTACCTGGCAGTCTTTCTACAGCATGTCCTGATAGATTTTAAACCGTTGAACCCACCAACTCCTCTTTCTCGATTTTATTCCAACACTGTTAAAAATGACGTTCCTATACAACTAAACTGCATTCTTAATTATGCTTTGAATGAAACTTCTGTTTGTTTCTGATTCACATAACTTTATTTACTGCTTTACTGTCACTCCTTTTCATCAGAACTTTTCAGCCAGAGTATGGAGGAGAAGCTTTAAAGCTGTCATGACACGATTTGTTTTAACCCAAAACATTATCCATCCATTATCTATACACCGCTTAATCCTCATTAGGGTCGCGGGGGGGCTGGAGTCTATCCCACCCTGGACAGGTCACCAGTCTATCACAGGGCTACACTTAAAGACAGACAACCAAGCACACTCACATTCACACCTATGGACAATTTAGAATCACCAATTAACCCGGAGAGAACCCACGCTGCACGGGGAGAACATGCAAACTCCACGCACCGGGACGCGAGGCAACAGTGCTACCAACTGCGCCACCCTGCAGCCCCCAAACCATTATAGTTTTGCTAAAACTAATTAAGGATTTTCGGTTCCTCAACCAAACCAAACAGTGAGTGACAACAGCACATAAAAGACTAATATTCAAACATTGAACGTAAACTAAAGTCTCTCCTGGTCAGACTTGTTCCTTCACCTAATGTGACTGTTGTGCCTTTTTCCAAACTGTAGGATTTCCCACAAAGCCACACTTTTACCTTTCGTGAAGACGTTTCTGTCAAAGCATAAATGAGAATTCAATTTCATTGTATAGGGACGTAATTCTTTTGCGAGACAGGGTTCAGGTAGCCTCTTGTATTCTTTGTAAATGCGGGGCTGTTTTCCATCGGTACCCGTCTCACAAACACATTTACTTCTTATTCCTATACTGCTTTCATCATCCTATATTTTATGTTTGAATCAATACACTGTGACAAGTGTCAGTGAAGCAGCTGCACTGAAAGCCTGAGTGTAATAGCCTCCCACCTCAAGGCTTCACTGTAGAGTTTTATGTTCATATTCTTTGTGCCTGGTCACTTACGGGCTCCGGGGCTTCATTTTCATTAGCAGCACTTTGGAAGGACCTTTTAATTTTATTGTCAAAAACCTGTTGCAGTCCAATTGACTCATCCTGGGGGGTTAAAGCACCATGGTTGGAAGTCTAGTTTCCGAAGTGGAAGGTTAGATAACTACCCCGGGTCACAAAAATTGTGCTGCGTAATGGACATTGATTTTACAACTGAAAGTGCAATTAATGTCAAGGCCCATGTTTATCCCTGCAAGCTGCTTCAAAGTCCATACTAAAATGGAAAGGCATTGTTTAATTTAGGCCACCTTATTAACGTGTAGTTTTGACAACCACTTAGTCGCTTTAATGCTTAACATAATTAGAACAAGAGTTTGAGTTCAGCTACATATAAAACTCTTTGACAGTGCTATTATCGTCACCCACCCACAAAAATTAGTGTCTTTTGCCAGGGGCGTAATGAAAAAAGGGACGTAAGTATCTTTTTATGATCTCTTGCCTTACTTTTGTAAAAGGCAATAAACATCTCTGACAGGCTTTATTGCATTTTCATTTGCAATACAGAAAAGAAAAACCCTCCATACAGCTTTGGTTGCAACCCAAATAATGACAGAGGCAGATATGTCAATACTCGCAATAAACCCGAATGATCTAAAAAAGAAAAATACGGCCCAGATTTTATCGTTCCACAAGCGAACAACGGCCTTGAGCTTGAAGGGGTTGACAGGGGGGTCTAAAGACAAGAGTTACCCTGTTTTTCAAAGTCATTGCAGGTGCGGCTAAATATAAATCTGCCCCACTTATTATTGGACGGACCACACATGCAAAGTTAATGTAGACAAATGAGGGGGAGGTGCGGGTCAGATCATTTGGGACACCTCCGGCTAGTTTCTGGGACAGGAGGCACTCAAATGGAAATTAACTTCGCTGTGTCTGCGAGAGCGCTCACATCCTCTGGAACAAGACCAATCTTAACACATCTGAATTGAAGCCCTAGGTGCTCGTTTTTATCCATGTTCTCCAACTTTTTTTTTTTCCCCGCTGGTGTGAGGAGGGAGATTACTCCCCTCAGGGCTTGTAAGAGAGGGGCCATGTACTCGTGAGGATTAGCAAGAGAGCAAGGAGCAATGAATGTGAAGGACCAGTCAACCGGGGGACATTAACTGATACATTCCGAGCGAAATTTGACATTTATAGAAGCTGGATTTAAGTTATTAGGGGCAGAGTTTTTTATATTCAGCTCACAACTGTAAAATCCATCACATTAAAAATACTCAAAACAACCTAAAAAAAACTGAGATGATGAGCTTACTGATAAGCTTCAAAGCACATTCCCCTTATGACTGTATGTAAATCAGCGCGTTTGACTGCGCTGATGTGATTGACAGCCTACACGAAACCTCGCTTGTAAACACACTCTCGGCGGCCAATCACGTGGCTTCATGAAACACGAGTTAGGTTTATATTTGAACCACAGATACACAAGGACACTTTCTTTTTTATGATCTCTATTTCAAAACCTACTTGTTAAACGTATCAATCTACGGCTCCCGAACACATCAATCCGTTATTCCGGGGGACGATAAGACGGAAACGAGATAGTTGAGAGAAACTGTTGCGTCCATGTTGTGTTCTAATTGAGAGTCATTTATTCTGGAGAACAAAATGCGCAAAGCTTATATTTTAGTTCTTTTTCAAACATGGCTTGACTATTGTAGGTTTATAATAAAAGCTGCCTGTTTTATCACAGAGCACAAGCATTATTCCTAAGCACTTTGCACCGTCTTTTCAAAGCCGATTAGAGCACGAAGAAGGAGGCCAGCTCATCCTTGCAAAGGCAGGATATTTACATTTCAGTGCCATGTGCAGGGAATTTTAATTTGGCTGGTGCGATTTAACACGCCGGTTTCCTAGCAGTTTCACACATGAGTGCTTAATGGCTTCGTTAACATCCTGAGGGACTTTCCTCATTACCTGATCTGGTCAGCTCTGACAGGTGCAACGAGTCTCATCACTGATCTTTGTTCATAGCGCCAAGTTCCCCCTCGCACCAGCGATCGCGGGCGAAATCGAAATCAAAGCACAACACTCGTGAAGTCGGATAACCAAAGCACAAAAAAGAAACGTCAGTCAGCGGCGTAAGGGAGTAATTCTAATGAGATCAGTGCCCTTGACAAAAAAAAAAAATATACAGCTTAAAGTTAAACGTCTAAATTATTCCTGTATTGCCTTTCTGAGTATGTTTGGACACAGACCAAGAACACCATTAGGCCATTTAAACAAACCCATTAAGTATGTGTTTCATTACACAGGGACTGATAAAGTCCTGAGGCAATCCTGTCAAAAAAAAAAGTGTGTTTTTTTATTTGTTTTCTCTATTAAATACACCAAAAAAAATATCACCATGTGTCCTTAAAAGTAAGACGCTGTACTACACTGTTTATAGTCTCCCAGCGTAGTTATCTTCACAGGACATCATTCAAAAAATATTTTAATGCAGCTGCACTTCCAGTCGCTATCATGCTTTAGTCTGAAGGTCACTGAAGTTATCTAAAATTGAAGGCAGTTCATCATCTCACCGCAATAATTGAAAACCCTTGTTTCCAAGTATCTCCAGCAACCTTGTGCGACACATTTAAACAATCCCCAAATGTTCAAGGTCACACCTCATTTTCTCTAGATTAGATTTCCCTCAATTTTTTTAAACTAACTGCGCCCGTCGACGCCCTTCTGCAAATCCCACCGATCACATCTGACGAAGGTGACTTGAGAAAGAGTTGGAAAGGCATCCTAGCAGCAGCACTGTCTTCTTGCCAACATCTTCCAAGCACCGCAACAGCTTGCTTTCTCACATCACTTCTTCTCTCCCCCCCCCCTCCGCCTCACTCGCCCTGCAAGTGTTGGTCACATACACTGCACAGCATAAATTGTCTTCACTGTTTGCTTTGATCCCTGACATGAACATGGCATCCCACTAAAGCAGCTCCGTGTGGAGTACTGACAATCATCTGACACTTTGTTGTAAAAAGAACACATAACACGAGTTGCACCTTGCGAATCGCCCCTACGACGGGCTGCGCATCACGTCTGATCTCTCGCCTCCGAAGCACAGCGGAAACGCCCACCTGGCTGAAGTGGAATAGTGATTTACTGCAGACTGAAGCGGGGGTCGTATGTAGAGCGTATTTACTGTACAAAGATGGTCTCTCTAAACCAACTTGTGAACACTTGAAAATTCTTAATTGCCGCCAATTAAGTTGAACAAGTTTAGCGAGTTATTATGTCGAGCAGCAGATAAGAGCAGCTATAAAAGTCGTTAATGCTCATTTATTTTAGATTTTTTTAAAAAGAAAACTTTAGATAAACCCTTTTTTTATTAAATCAAGAACCTGACCTTGTTTACCATCACTGCTGATAATAAAGATTCAGAGGTAAGCTGACTTTTTAATTCATTCATTAAATTAGTTGTGTCATCCAGATATTAGTTTTATAATGTTATAACTTAAAATCCTGATGTTTAGGGACGATAAGGAATGTTTTCCACTATACATGAACAAAATTGCTGATTGTTGAGTCACTCAAATTCTTAGCAGACGATTGTGGATGAGATTTAAAATGTAATAACAGATCAGATTTCTACGTATTTTCCATTTTAGATCATTTCTTTCTGTAGCTGCACCTCCTTAGTAGAGTTCCTTTACTGGTTTATGCTGTAATGCGTCCCGTTTTATTGCAGTTTGAACTTATTTCGAGCGGCGCCGTGTTGTTCGAGCACAACGCCGCTACTTGATCCGACAGTTACATAATCGATAACTCTACCCGCTCGTCGTCCATGAATCTGCTTTAAAGTATCACAAGACCATACGGGGTATCATAAAAACTTCATCCCGCCCGCCGCAGAGTAAAGCAACGCCACCTGAGCCGACGGCATTTTTCCCTTCGCCAAATGAAAAAGGCAAGAAATCTCAAATGAAGTGAGAAAGGACTGAGGCAAATCCATACCTCATACTAACCTCACCTTCTTGTGCAGTCAAGTCTCAGTGCTTTTATCTGGCAGGCCTAATACTATTGATGGGCTGTTGAAAAAGAACAGAAAATCCCCTCGCTACAACAGCATTTTGGCTGCTTAGCATTTGTGGGAATACACAGTACGAGCATTATGGGAGCAGATTATTTATTTTGAAAGAGAGGCAATTCGATACCGCGGGTCCGCTGGGGGAAGCAAAAATATGTTCCTTGTGCGAAACAAGCGGCCAAGTGGAGACTTGAGAAATCAGTAGGGGGAGAAGAGTGACCAAGGTGCTGAATTGAAAAATAACAACAAAAAAAACCCAAACTCTAAAACCTCACAGCTGACAAGTTCATTACCCGCTGAAACCACCAGGCTAACAGCTTTTCTTATGAGGCATTTACTAATAAAAGGTTTCAAAAGAAATAACTGCACACGCTGCGATTTCTCTCCGGCCACCACAATGCCGGTGGCTTAGTGTCAAATCAAGGTCATGTTTTTAATCTCATATTTCCTCCCCGTCGCACCCAGGCCTCTCTGTAGCCGCCGTTACATGTTAAACCAAGTATGTCTTTGTTCCATTATTTAAGGCCGAGGAGGCTGCAGCTTGTCCGGTTCATACAAAATGCATTTTGATGAATATGAATGAAAGCTAAACCCAGATATTTTTTAATGATTGGACAGATTTGATGGAATATGAAATAGCAGCGCTTCAAAGAGGCGGAATGAGGTTAAAGAAACGTGTTTAAATGTCAAGACGCGTGCGTGTGCAGACAAACTGAAAAACACACAATATGTCACCATGGCGACCCCCATAGTGCCCTGCAAGACTCATACCGTCCACCTGTGTGTCCTGAAGGTTATATACTCCCTTTTTTAGCAACACACTGAAGAAACATTATTAATTAAGGCATCTTTCAATGTATATAGTTAGTTATTACTTCAGCTTTCAAGTCTTTTAATATGGGAACAGATTAATGAGCTGGCTAAATAAACATTTTATAGCTTAGGATGGGGGTTACAGTGTAGGCACTTAATGGAATTGATTAGTTTAACAATGTGGTTTTGGCTGAATACTGAAAAAAGTGAGTGAAAGTGTAACGTTTTCATTAAAACACACTGCGCTTATCTTAAACGCATTTGTCAAATGCATTGCCTTCCTTATAGAGCGGCTGACATTTTGAATGTTTTACACTTTACTACATCTTTTTCTCGCTGTGTCACTGAACCGGTGGAAGGCTAGGAATTGCGCCGCAAGCGTGCTGGCATTTGCACATTTGGGTCCCCGCGCGCATGCACGACACGAGCAAAAACAAGGACCCTTCAAAACGTATTTGGCGAAAGATATTAGCAGCATATAAATGTAATTTCAAGGGGACAAGGTTGTACTGTGGGAGGCTGGTGGATGCTGCTGGGTATATTGCTGACACCCTTGAAACTTGGTGAGACCCTGCCCTATAGCCTTCAACACAGAGAGAGAAAAGTGCAATTGTTTTCTTCTGCCAACCCAACACAGTATAATAAAGGCCACATGCCAGGAGGCAACTACTAAAACCGCCCGGCCAATCTCAAGGGTGCTTGTGGGATCAAGAGTCCAAAGCAAGCGTAACGCCTGACCTAAAGAGGGCCGGCGGTGTAGGCAATAGAAGAGACGAGCACATAGAGAATCCACCGTGATACACTCGCTTCCTTGAGCACTTCCACGCCGTAATAGTTTAGTAACAGTCACTCCAACACCAGCGCTTGAAAGCAGAGATACTGTAAAGCCCAGTGAGTAGATGAAGTCAAGGACCTATTTTGTCATTCAAACCAGAGTCAGCCTGAAGCGCTGAGACGTCTGAAGAAACTTAAATGTGACCTGCTCTACCTTGTCCATAATATCCTGTTACAGTTTTCTGAGGGGGGAATGACGGGCTGCGGAAAATCAAGTTGTACAGCTGCGTAACTGGTATGCATCACTGAGTCCCGTTGCCAAACATCAAGGGAGCCTCACTCAACTTTTTTAAAAAGGACACTGCACTAAATCATTGCGGGTGTCTGGAGGAATCAGGAAGGAATGGTTCATGAGTCATTACATGCGATGCGTAATGTTTCAGGAACTGTCATAATCCGTTAACAGATTTAATTAAAAAGCTGAGTGACTATGCAATCATAATTTGGTCTACTGCTGAACCAGCGTGCCCTGTTTGTTTATATAACCTAGATCCAAACGGGGACAGCCAGTGGAAATCAAGTTATCACTTGGTAATGCCCCATGCGGATGCGTAGTGCACCACTGGTGACTCATGAAATATGCGACTCCGATCACAGGTTACATGCACACCATCAATCCCCAAGATTAATTCGACTTGGGAGATGAGTTATTCAATAATTCTTGGTGTAATATTTGCCTGCAAATTAATCCTTATTCAATGTGACAAGGCGAATTAAATGATTGCTTACCAGGTAATGTGGACATAATTATTCTTCTTTCAAGCTATCATTTGCTGTGCGAAATCTACGGGGCTGTAGTGTCTGCCAGGTGTTGTTGTTAAGACAAAGAACCGGTCTGAACGCATTTCCCAAAAGATGAAAACGGCTAAGTTTAGGAATGGAGCGTAAAAATGATGCATGTGCTCTAGATGTTCCTCATCTTCCTGGGAGAGATTTACGACGGCTGTGATACACAGGAAGTTATCAGGTTCATGCTGTATGTATTGATGAAATCTCCTGTTCTGTTAACTTCATTCGACTTTAATTGATCACACAAAGGGACGCTTTCACTTTCTTTTCCTTCAAACCTGCAGAGACACAAAACCGTTGCTCAGCACACACCTCAGTCTCCCTCCTGGTGACCCACATCTAGCTCTAATATTCTCAAATTTGACACTAATAGCAGATTTTATTTGCCTTTGAGAGCATCCCCGCACAAGAACATTAAGACGGGATAATGCCTGGGTCAGCATTTACTTCACGAGAGCAGATCTTCAGTTTTTTTTGCATTTTTTTTTTGTGACACAACCTTGCAGGAGATGAGCTAACACCTAATCCTCACACAATAAGTTAACCGAGTGCTATTTTGCGCTGAAGTAGCTCCCATATTAGTGAATCGAACTTAAACTGAAGGTCAACTTGATTAAGACTCGAGCTGGGCTGGAATTCATGTGAAACCGTTAACTCCATATTGAACTTTAATTACACAAGTCTACAGAATGGAATCAGAGGCACTCCAGCAAAGTGACCTCAAAGGCTGTTTTCAGTCGCTGCTGCCGCTACTTCCAAAAACAGTTGAAAGGGCTGAGAGAATTACTGCAGCGGGCCGCTATAATTACTTTTGATCAACAAACTCTTTCTCTGACATTTTTAAAAGTGCAACTCCAAATCTGCAAAGCACATAATTGGAAAGGAAAGAATAGATTTACTGCCCTAAATGGAATGAACAGAGGACTGACCGACGTTTTACAAACACAGCACTGATTTCTTTTTTTTTTTAAAGAACACGATATCTGAAACACTTGGAGTGATACAGCCCTCTCTACACGGGAGCAGGTATATCCTTTTTTTACTCGCACCTGCTGTCTACCTGTCAAAAGCCTTCACTGTACTGCTGGCTTCCTTCCTTCACTGCCAACCCCTCGCTCACTACTCGCGCCTATTCACAATTGCAGCCCCCCTATTGTGGTCTGTCAGATGCCAGCCTTAGACACGGTGCACCACTGCGCTGGAGTCTCTGGAGCTAACTGTCACTTATTTTTTTTCCCTGTGCTTTTTTTTTTTTCGTAAGGAGAGAGGGAGCAAAAAGCACGGAATCAACGCTCGGAAGAGGGAAAAGATACGGCTGAGGCTGTCAGCCGGCGGTGGGAATCATTAGGCCGTACACGTGTTGGAAGGCATGTAACATTAGTATTGTCAGTGATGCTGCTAGGAGGGGAATTCAACGGCAGAAATGAGGACTATGTGTGTCTAATAGCGTACCTTATGTAACCTATTCATGGATCGGTTACTATGTTAAATCCACCTGCCTATTTCTGTGTCGGCTCCCCCTTGGGATATGAAAACAGCTCTGATCCATTGAGGCATGGACTCCCCCCAAGACCCCTGAAGGTGTCCTGTGGTACCAAGACATTAGCAGCAGATCCTTCATCATCCAGGCTGAGATCTCGGAAATTTAAAAGGCCAAGTCAACTTCTTTCAATAATTCCTGAACAGTTTTTTTGCAGTGTGGGAAGTTGCATTATCCTGCTAAAAGGGGGCCATTGTCACCAAGAACCACCATTGTCATGATGGAGTGTACAAGTTCTGCAGCAACGTTTGGGTAGGTGGCTCATGTCAAAGTAACAATCTGTTCCTCTCCAACAATGTAGGCGGCACACAATGGGCCCGTTTTGTGAATAAAAAAAATATTCACATGACACATTCTCTCAGTGCTCTGTTGACCAGTTTCGGTGGTCACATGCCATTGCAGGGGCTTTCTGTAGTGGGCAGGGGTCAGCACGGGGGCTCTGCAGCTATGCATGAGCACATGTGGCAAGCTACAGTCGTTCTACTGCGGGATCGTTCCCAACACACATCAGTGAGCCTTGGGCGTCTGTGACCCTGTCACTGGTTCACTGGTTGCCCTTTCTTTGAACAGTTTGGTCGGTACTAACCACTGCATACTGGGAACAGATCACAGTTTGGCTCATATCTTTTACTTTCAACGCATCGGCCTTAAGAACTGGGCCGCCGCTATAGCTCAACTGGTTGAGCTGGCGACCCATGTACAGGGGCTGTAGTCCCCAACGCAGCGGTCATGGGTTCGAATCCCACTCATGGCCCTTTGCTGCAAGTCCTTCCTCCATTCTTCTCCCCCACTTTCCTGTCTCTCTCTTCATTGTCCTATATAATGGAGGCAAAAAGGCCAAAATAAAGAAGAACCGACTGCTCACTTGCTGCCTGCTATATACCAGCACTTGACAGGTGCATTTGTAATGAGATAGCCAACGTTATTGGCTTCACCTGTCAGTGGTTTTAATTAATAATTTCATATTTTAATATGATTATCTCATTAAATTGTCTTCTACTAAAGCTGCAATCATTTTCAATTAATTTTTATATTAACCCTATTCAGGACTTTCATGTTGCCATATGTAGAAGGTCTCTCGGGGTCCTTTGGATGCCAACAAAGAATATGTGCAAAATATTTGTTGGTATTGATTATAGGCTTTTATGCTATGTTAAATAAATTTTCTGACAAGTTGACGTATTTGTGGTTCCAAATGCATGACAAATGTCCTCTTTAAAAAAAAAAAAAAAAAAAGCAATCCCTGTCACCTAAACCAAATGGCCTGGGGTCCAAAAGACCCCCAAAGTCCTGAACAGGGTTAACAGGGTAACAAATGACTAATATAACATGACAGGGGTCACGTTCAACAACGATCCTACAGAGAATTATAACCCTGCTCTGCAGTTCCAATGAGCTACACAACGCCTTTTAGCATCTTTTGACCACCAACTTCTCTTTTTTCGTTTGTACCAAACACCCAGTGGAGCGCTTGCATTCATCTCATTGCCAGATACACCTCTAATAAAGGAAGTCATTAGATCCTACTGTCTGCTGTTATTGTTGGTGTAGGTCTGCTAGCCCTAAAGAAAGCAACTCTGTGCTAATTGTGTGTAAATGTTTAGTTTACAGCTTGTTGCGCTGCCCCCACTTGGATAAAAAAAAATCAATTAATGCAGGCTTAAACTTTCATCAATGAATACCGACACAACCAGACTGTTAAGATGCTGCACCGACACGCTGAAACCTCTGGAGGGTTCTGACCCGGTAACTCCGGCAATGAGGCATCATAGATTTGCTGCTATAAATAATGTGTTAAATGGCAACGTAGGCGCTCTGTAATTGCACGAGACTGTAGAACCGCCGATATCCTGATCCATGTTTGTTCAGGGCCGGTCCAAGATTGTTGCGACAAACAGTCCAAAACCAACAGGAGCTAATTAAAGTTTGGCATTTAGTTTTAATAAATGATTTTAACAATTATTACATTTTCAAAATGAATGTTTGACATTACTCCCAGCTTGTTTTGTAAATATTTATTTTCCCAGCATTTAGTGAAATGTTATTGTGATGATGTGAACATATTGTCTCACTGTTTTATGAATCCAAATAAATAATTATGAGCAAATATGAATTACATTAAATTACATCTGTTTTTGAGGGGAATAAAAAGCCAACAAAACAAACAAACAAAAAAAAGACTCACTTTTTGTGGATAGGAAACAGTTTTAAATTTATCATGTTAGAAAAACTCCTCATGGATCCCATTAATCCTCTGAGAGTCCCAGTATGTGTGATGTATGTAATGCAGACTGTCTATCCGCCACAAACCCTCCATCAGGCTCTTAAAAGTGCTTTATGCATCAGATTGACTTTTTGAGCTCTAGATTTGCGACAGCCATAATTCTTGGACATAATTTTCTCCCGATTTCATTTCTGTAATAACGTCTAAAGGCACTGTTTACTCGTTTTTTACCCGTCACACATCTGTTCCTCGCGTGGCAGTAAACTCCTGAACAGGGCAAACAGAACAGAACAGAAGATTAACCCCCGATAAACACACCAACAACGCTCACTGGCGACACTGAAGTTGCACCTATATATAGTGCGAGCCCAACACAAGCTGTTTTGCCGCCTACGTAGACATCTGGATTGATTAAATTAGGAGTGCGGCTGAGACGAACTACCCAGAATGCATGTTGGTAGTGGTGCGCTCTGTATTTAAAAATAATATCTGATGTCGAGAACACTGCTCCAATGTGAAACGACTTCTTTTTTTTTCGAATGTCTAGAAAAACATGTTGTTTGGGTGCGTATGCTACGACACGTTACCGCGTCGACGCCCCTCCCTCGCTCGCCGTCATCTCTCTCATCACCACTTGAGGTGATGCTTTTGTTGTACATCATATTGGGCGAGTACAGCCCAGCTGAGTTAATCTGTTTTCTGCATCAGTGACTTGCAACAAGTCCACTCTCTTTTTCATTAAGTGACTGAGGGATCCTGGAGGCTGAGCAGAGCAGAAAGCAGATCTGCTGTCAAAACACACCCAGCCCAGCCATCGCACACATTAGCAGGCGCTCATTTTGCGAGAAAAAAACCAGGGCTTGCTTACGTCTGTGTCTATAAATGAACACACTCAGAATCGCATGCATTCTTCTCTATATGTTTACAGCAATCCAGAAGGTGGACACATCCGAGGATATCCAGACTGAAATATTTCCAAAACCATGTGTTCTAGAGAAGAAAAAAAAAATAAAGATTATCCTCAGGCAAAAGTATTCGGTTTTGCATTTTTGATTTTCTCAGTTCGAAAACTATTGTTTATGGCTTCTTTGCTTCCATAAGCTAGAGGAAAAGAACAGGAGGGATCAGCCTTCCCGGCCACGAGGTGCCACCATCGCCTCTCTCCATCTGTCTGCCCACTCTTCCGGGGGCTAATTATCCTAATCCCTTGAATCCAGAATGTAGGCTGGTGGCATGCGCCTCGGTCCCAGGACGCTACCGTTTTGCCTCCCAGTTAAAATGTGGAAATTAATTACCGCCTGCCCTGCTGCCAGTGGGAGGAGGAAGAGGAGACGCAACCGCAGGAAGGCCTGTCCCTGGCAGGTGTGGGAGGGTGCTAGGGACTTCTCTTGAGAGCTTCACGCAGGGGCCACGACTGTAGCTCATTTTGTCGAGCGCTGTACGGTACCGCCGGAGCCCTGTTAGTCATTTGAAGTCTCTATAGGGCGCCATTATGATGACTCCACCAAGCTGCGTGTGGAAAAAAGTTTCAGCCAAGTGTTCACTTCATTTGTTAAGAAAGGAAACAGCAGTCGCTCTTGTAATTATTTAGTATGGATCTAGGAAATCAATATATGTTTGGGGTTTTTTTTAATTGCTATAAATAAGGTTAAGTGGAGTTTATTTCTTTGCCATGATTTTCCAACTAGAGTACTGTTCTCCAGAGGGCAAGACCTGACATCATCGGTGCTAGCAATTTAATCAATACATGAATCAGGACTCTAAAGGCAGCTAGGGGGCCGACCTCTGAGCAAACCTTGTGTTGTTTGGTGACTGCATGGGTTAGCTATTGAAGGCGGAGGTTAATGTACACGGTGCTGAGGTTGAGGATCAGGAAGTAGATTATTTTTTTCTGTATTTATTAGCTTATTACTCGTGCGTTTATGCGTGTTTAACATAGTGCACGGAACAATGTGCTTAAACCTTTGCTGGAATAAACAGGAAATGATGCAAAACAAACCGAAGCGTCAAGATAAACCGGGCGAGCACGACTTCATTTTGCAGCTCAGGAGAAACGTCATTTGCGAAACCGTCTAGGACTGCTTTTCGAAATAATTTAATGTGAGAGAAACCTAATAACTGATGTACGGCGTATGTTTTTACCATTTCCTTAACACAGCTGAGTGACTGGAAAAATAACCTGCGAGATATATGAAAGCGTCCCCCCCCTCTATTCCAAAACACCCACATGGCCGAGTGACACAGACGTACTCAGTCACGCTTCTACTTTGCCAAGGGGAACAGGGTGAAACATACCTCAATTAAAATGATATCCATAGTTGAGAAATTACAGTTTTTTTTTTTTCACATCCACAAAATCACACTTTATATGTTTTTTTTCTCAGAGGAGCTCTTTACCAGAAATGGGTTGCCTGAGATGATGCCAGTATCTAGGCAAAGGTTTCTTAGGAATTTACAGTCTATACGGCTAGAGAAGTACACTTGTGGGTATATCAGTGATCAGTAATGGAGGAGATTGTTTTCCCACAGACACAACTCTGGGTCACATCACATGCTCGCCGGCCTGCTCGAATACAAGCCAATATGTTGTTCAGCTTCACATCCCCAAGAAATCCGTCGTGTTCCAGGTTTGACATTAAAGGTTCAGCTGCACGGTAGCATTTCAGGAACGCTGTCTGTATTTAAATCAAACATTTAATTGATTTCTGCTCCGTCAATTTTTGCAAACACGAGTACTAATCCGTAGTAGTTGTTGTTGGTGTAAAAAGATCTCGTATTGACCTTGAGAGAAAAAATATCTGCGTAGCTGCAAGAAATTTCTTTGAAAGGAAAGATCCAGTTGTCTGTAGAAGAGCTGAAGGAGTAGCACGGCTCATATCAGCTGACTAAACATATCGCCATCAGGGTATGTGGCAGCCAATGAATTACATTCCAGAAATCCCAAAGATATGTGTCAGGTAGCTTTGAACAAAATACATTTTTTTGTCAACAGTGACAAGTTTATTTGATTTGTTTACCTGTAAAATACATAATCAGTGACTAATCTCAGTCATATTCGTCATCCTGTTGTAAAAAAAAGTTAATCAGCTGCGTTAGTTTTTGCAAATATCAGCCTCAAAAATCAATAAATTGGTTCAATCTGAATCCGAAATTTCATCTTCCCAAATTCAAATTATTTTCAATTACATTTACACAACATATCTTATCTCAGGGCAATTCACACAGTAAGTCTTGCAATATTATATTCTATTACAGAGAAATCCAACTAATCCAATGGTTCCCTTTGAGCAGGCAGTTTGGCAACAGTCTGAAAGCCTCCAGCAGAACCAGGCCCAGGGAGTTGGGCCATCTGCCTTGACCGACAGGGGTGAGGGTAAAGGGGGAACGAATGGATCACAGAGAGAAACAGACACAGAGTGCATAAGAGACCCGAGAGAAGAGTTTAAAAAAAAGAAAAGTGAAATTCAGCATAATTTTGTCTTAATTAAGAGCACAGAACTAGCGTTGTATATTTCTCTGTGCTCCTCCTGTCCCATGATTTATTGTGCATCGGTTACAAAGCTGGAGAGCTTCACTTAGCTGAATATTTACTGCGTTAGTGTGTCTTATTGGAGCTATTGTAAGAGATTCATCTGGTGTTACAGAAAATAAATAAATTGATTAAAAAAGCCAGAAGGAGAAGCTTATTTATGGAGTTCACACAGGGTCAGCTTAGCCGTTACATATGTCTATATGTTCATATGCTGTTAGTGTCACAAATCATGTGATAATATCCTTTGCATAACTATCAGAAACCAACATTTATCATTAGAAATTCTTATGAGTTTGGAGTCATTCTATTATTGATTCTTGAGACGGAGTAACCGTGTGAGAAAACCAGCAGCAGACTGAAGTCATGGGGGAATTGCATTTGCAGCTCAGGACATCAAAAGCTTCCAGTGCTCCTAAAGTACAAATAAATATTTCAAAAACACAGCGTAGATCCACGCAGCAGACATCTGGTCTTGGATAATACAGTATGTAGAAGTGCAGCTTGTGATTGAATCAACCCACAGATGCGCAGATGGTTCCATTGTCATCAAGGACCCTCGTCCAGCCTCTCCGTGCCTCCCTGTGGCCTTGTGAGTGAGATTGTCCGGAAGTGCATTTTATTTGAAGCAATACGTGCCTGACCTGTGTCTCAGGTAGGTAATGGGGGTCATCAGTGAGCAGGTTGCTACGGAGATAATAAAATATCCAGAGGTTCTGGAGAGTGTGCCGTGTCAGTGGTATCATGCTCTTTCCTGCCCAGACAATGTTTTCTTCCTGAAGCCAAGACGGAGTGATCTCAATCCATGCTGTTCCCCCCACGGGTTATTCAGTGATTAGACCGAAACATTTCAGCACAGTCTGATGAAAGAAATGTGTTTAGACGGGCGACACATTAAAGAAAATTGAGAAGATGTTGGGCCACCACAAGCCACAAGAGCAGCTTGGCATTGATTCTACAAGTCTGTGGTGTTTCATTCTGCCACTAGAGTTCCATTTTCATACATTCAGTGATCTGCTGAGCCCAATGAATGGATCCATTAGCATCATAGAAGAGACAACTCCCCTCAGGATGGAGACGCTTCATCACAGGATGAAGATGACCATTCAGAGCAACTTTGTATTGATTGGTAGTGGACACATGAACCCAGTCTGCCTACCAGATCCCCTTCATCTATGTACAGCATCATGATTACCAATAAAGCAGATTACACCAAAGCTAGTTAGGTAGTGGCACTGTGGATTGATTTCAAAAGTCATAGCTTTGTCTTTGGCCTTTGATGATATTGATTTTGGAGCTTTCATTAAGAGATTTCCAGTCATGGTTCAGAATTAGAAGTTGGTCACAGCAGTATTTTTAAGTGGGTAACTCATAGAAACTACTTTTAAAGCTTAGAAGTTTTGGTGCAGAGCAGAAATCTACATCATTCATGGACAAATATGCAGCACTTCATTTAAAAGTGCAGTTCTTCTTTCCTCCTACAGCACATATCATGTAATAAACCCTTTATTACAGCTTTATTACAGAACATGTTTATTTTGTTTTCGTATTTAATATGTATTTATTATGGGCTGCACGGTGTATAAGTGGTTAGCACCGTTGCCTCGCAGCTAGAAGGTCGCTGGTTCGCGTCCAGGTGAGGACACCTTTCTGCATGAAGTTTGCATGTTCTCCCCATGCAGCGTGGGTTCTCTCCAGGTTCTTCCTCCCACAAGGTCCAAAAACATGCTGAGGTTAATTGGTGATTCTAAATTGTCCATAGGTGTGAATGTGAGTTGTGATTGGTTGTCTGTCTGAGATAGACTGGCGACCTGTCCACAGTGTCCTAAGTCAGCTGGGATAGACTCCAGCCCCCCACGACCCTAGTGAGGGTTAAGCGGTGTATAGATAATGGATGGATGTATTTATTATAACCGTAAGTGTAATTAATTATTTGAACCTCAGCTGATACTGAAGCAGCCAAAAAAAAAAAGCAGCAGCATTGGGCTGCAGCTCACTGTCTCCACTTCTCCATTATAACGCAGGGATAAGCAACCATGTGACAGGGAATGGCCCAGAGTGTGCAGGTTTCCATTCCAACCAAACACTGCACAGGGCGATTTCACTGATTAGCATGCCTTCTAGCTGACAGAAGGAACTAATTAGTGTAATCACCTGCTGTACCACGGCACATGGTTTCCCACCGCTGCTCTAAAGCGAAGCAACTTTGTTTCTCCCTGAAACAATGCTAGCTAAGTTGATTACAGCGTCTAATGACCTTGATAGTGTGATGAGTGGGCCTGTGCGCATTCATGGCTTTTAGCATACTGCTGGAATCTTAACGCTGCACTTGACTTCCAGAGATGTGATCCCACCTTCACATATCCTCATTAGGAACCCTTTGCTGATCATTAGTGCCTTAAGTGCCTTTAATTGATAGTCATCTCTCACAGATGACTTTCCCATTATTTGCTGACTAGCCCCTGCACTTGTTAGCCTTACAATTCCCCACTCTCCCACCTTTCACCCCTGACTAGATTGCACAGTGATGCATTGAAATGTCACTTATTATTTCTTGGAAATCGAAGCATCTCCCGCTCCGTACGAGTGATAGTGCTGCAGGTACTAGCAGGCCATTTGTCTCACTATTGAAGATTCATTTTCCCATAATGCAGCATACAATCGGCCTCTGATGGTGCGTATCAGTTTGAAGGTGAATCAAATTAGATGATATTTTGGATTTCAGTCCTATCAACAGAGCACTATATAGTGGGTAACAGATGGCGGTAGGTGACTGCCACAGTCACAGCACTCATCACTTTTTTTTCTCTCTCTTTATTAAACGCTCCCTGACCAAAACCCTCCATCTTTCTCTTTGTCGACATCATCTGTTGCTGTGGCTTTCTTTCATCTTCCTATTAATCAGTGCCGAGCTGTCCTGTAATCTACATTAGTGGCATAAGTCCACTGTGCAGCTTTATCAATTACCGACAGTGT
This sequence comes from Stegastes partitus, assembly GCF_000690725.1. Classification (NCBI taxonomy): domain Eukaryota; kingdom Metazoa; phylum Chordata; class Actinopteri; family Pomacentridae; genus Stegastes; species Stegastes partitus. The sequence goes on from NW_007577828.1 coordinate 43,941, forward strand.
TATAATGCAATTAGGAACAAAATGAGCAGATATAACCTTACGAGGGGAAACACACAAAGCATCTATTAGCAACTCTCAGGATCAATATGTGTACATAGCATTACACAGTATTATATATACAGAGAAAACCATATATACACACACACATGCTTTCAAACAGTTATTTAAAAGTGTCCACTGAGTCAGCAAGTCCAATATTTAAAGAAGTTCCATATTTTGTGGGCATAATAGCCAAAAAGTAGCACCTCCAAAGGTTTTTTGTGACAACCTTGGGAGCAGTTTAAAGAGCAGCTTCGGAGGATCTTAGGATTCATGGAGGACCACAGAACATTAAAGTGTCTGTGATATAAGAGGGGACAAGGCCGTTTAGTGCCTCCGAAACTAAGACGGGGGTGCAATGAGCATCTTCAGCAGCTCCTTCTATGGACTCGTATAATGCTCTGACATTTTAAACAATGCACACCTGTAGTTGATCCCCACTGAATAGGTGCAGCTAAAAATGATTCCTCATTAAAGCAGAAAATTTTGCTTGAGTACATTTTTTTTTTCTTTTCTTTTATTTTAATGACCTAACATTATTGTCAAAGACACCAGTGTTCAGTGTATTTTTTTTTCAGTGAGACAAAGTTGCTCTTAATGCATACAGGAGATGTTATTAACATTTGCCATTCCCTACATTTAAGCCGCTGCTCTGTGGAATCAGCACTTAGTCGAAGGGAGGCGCATGAATATCAATGTTTTCCCCGGCCTCGATCGTCGTCTGCTCTTGATACAATAGATGCGAACGCGTTTATTAATCCTCGCTCATTCTAGAAAAAAAAAAACCTCACAGAATCGCGTCTTGTGTTTCATCTGAAATAAATGAACAGACATCTAAGGCCAATCGCTTCTTTTTCTCCAGCAGCAGCAGCAGCAGGAATTTGGCAGCTAGCGTCTGACCTCCAGGCATGCTAACAGGCTAACGATACGCTAATGTGTCCCATTACGCCCGATTTGCCAGGAGGGGATTCTTTTAGCTGAGCATCACGCTGCTGGTGGATTTCAGATGGGCACTGTATAATGATGTGCGCCTTTCTTCCTGCCTCATAAAAGATACAAGGAGTAGTCCTGCTGAGAGTCATTAGGAGGGCCATTTACACTGCGCCTTTCTTATTCACACACTTTTTTTTTTTGTGGGTCTTTGAAGAGAGCCACAAGGCTACGTACAGACATCATGAAAATTAAACATGAGCAGCCACTCGGGTTTGAGAGGAGTCCTCGTGAAAGACTAGTAAACAGCTGTTCAGCTTTAGCCAACATTACCAAAAACTAGTGTTTTTTTGGGGTTTTAATGCTTTCAAAGTATAAATAAAGAGAGAAATAAAAATAAAATCAAATTGTACGCCAAGGTTTGTGTTTCATGCTTGCATTTGCAGAGCATAAAACACAAATTAGCACGGTGTGATGCAAGCGAGTGGAGGAAATCACATACCATTTTCTGCCTCCTCTCTCTGGCCTTCCTATTACCATTCCATCGACAAATTGAATCCAAGGTTGATTTGAATTGCACCACTGTATAACCTCTTATTTATTCATTGCTTTTCTCTCTCCTACATACTATTAAATCTAATAGTTCTTTTCTTTTTTTTTTTTTTCCAGTACAGCAGCAGCAGCAGCAGCAGCCACAAACTGTGAACACCGACGAGACGCCGCACTTCCTGGCGAGTGCTTCCCAGTGAAAAAAAGTGAGATGAGAAGCTGCCACGTTGTTATTAGCTCCATTGTTCTCTTATTTTGACACTGTTTTGTCATTTTCACTGATCACGACTGTAGGCTTTAGGGGACATGTTTGTCCCGGTGCCTCTGAAATACACTAATTCTCGGTATATGCAGTTTCAGATCACAGTAAACATGTATATATACAGTGATATAATACACGATCTGGAGAAATCCCCAATAGATAAAATACCCTGACGCCAATCCAGTAAATTAAATGCTTGAAATCAACCATCCAACTGATGCACAAATAGTTCCAATGTTGTCATCAAGCAGTCCTGCTCTTTCACTTGCACAATTATTGAATAAATATCAAGTTATTCCATCATATATTTATATTGTAGGTAGTATTATGCACAACCGACCGCCATGACAGAGTGTATACAATAATAAAAATGAATCTAAACACAATTCACTTATAACACGATTATGAAATCAACATTAGACTTCAGGGGGAAAAGCAAAAACAATACGTAGCTTAATTTACTTAGACAACAAAAACAAAACACAACCCAAAAAAATTGCTTCAAGTAAAAAAAAAGAAAGACATGTAATTACTTTGCTACGTGATTAATTGAGCTTTGTTTAAATACATTTGTGAATTTGTGCTGGGCTGTGTTAAAGCTGTATTCTTCCTTTAGCAAGTTTGCTGTTTGTCTAGGCCATTATCTACTAATTAAATAGCTCACAAGACAAGAGGTGTCACGATCTCCTGGCTTACAAGTCTGGCCCGGTCAAAACCAGGATTAAATTAAATTAATTACCTAAAAAAAAAAGCCTCAATGTTTACCTGAGTGAGTGCATTCAGATGTTCTTCAGCATTAAAAGCGATATATAAAATATGTTTTTGGGGGGGAGATAGAGAATTAGCACCGAGGTTAGAAAAAAACGAACCGAGGCTGCCAAAAGACGCTAGTAATTAAAATTTAATACCTTATTTGAAGACTCCTTTTGATTCTGTTGAACCAGAGTGTTGGTAAGCAGCCCTGTGCAGTCCCCCGCTGACGGATAATTACTCCATTACGATGATACATCTGAAATCGGTCCACTGTTTACTCTTTGCTTGCCCTCTCGCATTATGCTGTCTGCCATGCTTGACAAGAAAATTATAAAAGAGGCCGGGCAAGGCAGCACTGAGGTGTGTGTGTGTGTGCAAGAGAGAAGGAAAGAATGCAGCAAAAGACAGCAGCGGGTCATGGTCATAGCGACATTGTATGTAGAAGTACAATTTCAGGGCGAGTTTCACTTCATATCAACATCCACTATGATCAATGCTGATCATGAACTCGGTGAAAGAAATTACAAGACGCCCCTTTTTTCAATTAAACACTGTCAAAGTGCCTGACAACCATGAGGTGATATGAGGAAATGTAACGCATAGCCCTCAGTTAATTAAGAGGGAAAAGAGGGGAGCTAAGCAGTATCACTTTTATTCGAACAAACTCGCGGTGATTACATTTGGAGATACATTGACATCAGTCTGGCAGAAAATTAATTGAAGGTCATCTCGCAAAATAGCGCGCGACACGTAGAGACACGCGGACTTAAATGGCGAGCGGCAATTACACTTTGATAATAAATATGTTCAAGGAAATAAAGCTTACACTGTGCCGGAGCGGAATGACAAAGTACCAGGAGGGTCTGAAGTGAAAGAGGTTGCGAGAGGTGGTGAGTAACACCCGGCTTTAAAAGATGTCGAATTACAACAAGTTAATAACCAGCACTGACTCTCTTGCTCCAGTGTGGAAAACAAATGGTTCCCATATTTCCCTGACCTCATGTGTGCGCACGTATCCAGCCGCCCGGGCATCTCAAGTCTCTGGACAAGTTAATCACAATGCCAGCAGCAAACCCTATTGATTCCCATATTCCTCGTCACTCCGGAGAGTTTGTGAAATTAAAATGTGTTCGGCGAAACACTAGGTAGGGCAGCGCTATATGTGCCTCAGCATTGACTTTTTTTTTGCATTTGGAGGCCCAAGGCTACGCTGCACCACCACCACCACCATCAGACGCTGTTCTACATTCACGTGGCCCAACGCCTGGAGTTGAGGTCAGTCAAGTGGGTTTGCAACCAGGAGGTCACCGATGTAGCCTGAAGGAGAGCTTGTGCTTCTCAGGACAACTATGATCAAAGTGTCCGAGAGAAGTGCAGCTGGCTAGCTAGAGCATTAAACAAAAGATGAGCAATTGTTTATTTTTTAATAGCAAAACAAATATTGATTAACAACATATGTGCTACAGTGCAAAATCTTTGGAACAACTAAATATACTGTGGAGCTTTTGGCCGTTATTGGTGCTATGGAGCAACGTTTTATTTTGTTCAACTAATACGAGTGTGCTGACTTCAGAATTCAAACGTTAAGTGCGTTTAAACCATAAAATAAGAAGGCGTGAAACAATAATATAAGACACTTATAGTAACTGTTTGGTTGGTGTAGCAACGCTGGCCATCACTTGTAGAAAACATTACATCAGCTCAGGACCACAGACTGCATAAAAGATGGACGTAGCTACCGTGACGTCACCCGTTGGTTTCTGCACTGAGAAAATGAAGCCAGGGTTTTGCTACTTCCTGGTTGACATCTTGGATTTTTGGAGCCAAAAATCGTCGGAGGGGGGCGGAGCCATAGGAGCAGTGATTGGTCAGACGGATTGAGAGGCGGGCCCTCTATGCCCCGCCCACATTTACCGCCTTCTGCTGCCGACTGTCAATCAAGCCAGCCACGCCCCTTGCCCCGCAAAATGTTGACGATTTTTTAAAAATTCAGTTTTGATTTAGTTTCAGATTGACCACCTGATCTCTGGATTTGACCATGAAAACTAATAAGAAAAAAACTCCTGAGCTGTAGGAATGCAGTATTTCATGATCTGTGATCACTTCTTTTCCAATTCCAGTCTATGGGAGCCAAGGCTTTTGGAGCCAGCAGCTAGTGGACGTAGTGATATTGCAGGTTTTTGACACTTCCGGGTTGGCTTCATTTTTCAGGGCCGGTCCATCTTTTATATAGTCTATGCTCAGGACAAATCGTCAGTTGCTATGGAGGTAAAGCTAATCCAACAAGACTGTGAATTAAACTGGTACATCAATCGAAAGAGGGTGGATCTCTTTAAACAAACACTAGCAACAGAAAGGGAAGATTAACAATAATGCTTGTCAATATAAACAAGCATGTAATTTTTTTTATTTTCTTAAATATGATTTATGAGGAAGAAATCACATTCAAACTGAGGATTTTCAGTGTAAACATAACTGTTTACAAGAAAACTCCACTACAGCAGTGTATATCTCAGACACTAAGCCTTTAAAAGCCTTGAATTGTTAATCTTCTATTAATTCATTGTAACTCAGCTGCGCTTCCTCTTGTCTGCCTCTTTAATAGCAGCTGTTTGTTTCTAACTGTGGATTAGCTCCACCGTTGTTTGACCTTAGATTTCCAGCCACATTTAGATGCTCCGGTTAAGCGATCTTAGCTCAGACAGACTCCTCAGATGGACTTTCTCTGAGAGAAATAATTCAGAATTGTCTTCCCGAGCACGCTCAACCAGCAGCCGGCCACAGCTTGTCAACACAATGACATGCTGTACTTTAAACTGAGGTGAGTGTATCTGTCTCCAGCAATGACACATTACCGGGAAGGTGTGCAGCTTTGCGAGATATTACATATTATTCAGCCCATAAAGAAGGAATACACTCGGGGTGATAGCCGAGTGCAATGCTGCACAGGTGCAAGTGCCATCAAGCAATGAGTCCCCCAACACAATTCCCGGCCGGCCCAGACATGTACTGCATGTCATTCCCTTATTCCCTTTCCCCACATTTCTCATCTCCCTCCACTGTCACCGTCTAATAAAAGTGAAAATGCCAAAAATAAATATAAAAATACTGGAGTGTGGACGATGGACTCAGGAGTCACATTTCTATTCCATGAGCAGGAGAGAGAAGGCACACATTTTTTATTTCTTCTGCTATGCTGAAAATCCTGTGTGTTTTTTTTACACATATACAGTCCATCATGGTTGAGTATTATGTTTTATTAATTGTGCTTCAAATTAGTCAAAACATCCATCATAGGAAACTGAGAAGCAGTCGTACTGTGCTTGTTAGGGAGGGTTTGTTTTAATGTGTGAGTTTTATGGTATTTTATTTAACATAAAAAAGAGACGAATATGTTGAAAAAAATATATATACATATTTTTCAAACAGACTATTTGACATAGATTAACTTCTTCTGACGTTATTATCATTTTGACTAAGTGTCTACAAATACCCATCAACAGTATAACATTCATTTAAGAGGAAGTGGACTCACTGTTGTTGCATCTTCTTTACGTAGAGTTGTAATGTGGTCTGATGCAGTGTGTGGTAGCACAAAGTCTCCTGTCACATTATTGTAGTGTTATTTACCCACTGTTCAGTTTTCAGTATGTACATAATACATCTACAGTACGCCAAAGGAGTGGTATGACCAGTAGCACCCACAGTGAGCTCATTCATTAAGATGCATGCAACAGACATTTGCTGCAATTAAGAAAAAAAAAAAAACATTAACCCTTTTCTGGACTTTTGGGGTCTTTTGGACCCCAGGCCATTTAGTTTAGGTGACAGGGATTGTGGTTTTAAGAGGGACATTTGTGATGCATTTGGAACCAAAAATATGTCAACTTATCAGAAAATGTATTTAACACAGTATAAAAATCTATAAAGAATACCAACAAATGTTTTGCACATATTCTTTCTTGGGGCAACAAGGTGGCTCGGTGGTTAGCACCGTCGCCTCGCAGCAAGAAGGTTGCCGGTTTGTGTCCCAGTGAGTACACCCGGGATCTTTCTGCGTGGAGTTTGCATGTTCTCCCCGTGCAGCGTGGGTTCTCTCCAGGTTCTCCGGCTTCCTCCCACAAAGTCCAAAAACATGTTGAGGTTAATTGGTGATTCTAAATTGTCTCTACGTGCAGCCCCTGTGATAGACTAGTTACCCTAGTGAGGATTAAGCGGTGTACAAATAATGAATGGATGGATGGATGTTCTTTCTTGGGGTCCAATGGACACCAAAAGACCTTCTACATATGGCAACATGAAAGTCCTGAATAGGGTTAAACTCCCACTATGATACCAAGACAAGTGGCTTAGGACTGAATGACACTATAACCAAAACACAGATTTCCATTCATTTATATAGACTCAGCATCATCAATGGAGTTGCCCATCACCAATGTTTTCATGTATTAATCAACTTTGCTTTGTTTTTTGTTTTTTTTGCTTTGTCGTAACTTTTTGCTGCTGACTCATTAGAAACCAACTCAACACTGCTGATGCAGAGATGAAGAAGAGTCAGCAGTGATGCTCCATCTATCTTCATAGCAACTCTAACAGAACCTTTCTTGTTGTGTCCGTTGTTGCAACAGATCACACCAGCCACAACCAACTGCAACGACCGCATGACGTGCAAACAGTCACCAACCTTGGAGCCCCATCGACACGGTAAGAGTGACCTGCTGCACTTGGAGAGAATCAGTAAGTGGAATCAAAAAGACGTCTGGTAATTAATCTCTAAAAAAATCTTAACAAAAGCTATTTTAAACTGATTATCTCGTTGATTACCAGAAAGAACTCTGACATGAAGTATCACAGGCCGAGATTTATACTGAAGCATACTCAGCTTTCCTAGTGTCACCAAAACACCTTAGCATGCTGCTGTCTTCATTTGAGCTATCCAGTCAATGCCCTCCGAATAACATCTAGTGAAGGCCGTTTCAGCAATACAAACTGTACAAATGTGTGTCCTGATGTTTTCCCTGCCAATTAAACAGCACACACAAACCAAAAGGCAGCTATGAAAAATTCCACGTGTCATAGCCGTGAACCAAATCGTTTGGCTAATGCATGGAAAATAGAAATTGTTCATTGTCAGTTTGCAACAACAACAACAACAAAAAAATCCCCTTACTATCACTTACTGCATCTTCAGGTACCACACTCAAACCGGTACGAACACAGACACCCACGGAGCAGCAGCATAAACCAACATGTCATTTCTACCCTGGTTACAGCGCTCTTCAGGGACCCTTGACAAAAGCAGATTTTTCTCCGAGTCTTTTGGTGCATGGCAAACACCTTGACTGAACAAATGCGTGATGTTACGACGAGCCACCAATCTGCTACAGTCCTCTGCTTCTTATGTAAATGCTCGTGCTGAATATGACGGCGGATTTACTTTTCAGCGTGTAAGTCTCTTCCAGCGCTGAAAAGTCGATCACCCCACACAAGGCTGACGCCGAGTCCTATTTCATTCCAGGGCTGTGACACTGTAATTTCTATCAAAGCCACTCCAAGGAAAAAAAAGTCATGTATTGTACTCAAAGGCTGGTAAATGTTCAGCAAGTGAAATAATTGAAATTGTAATAAAGCAAATATGTCAACATAGATAGAATATTACACAGAGCCAGGAGAGCAAAGGGAGGGGGGATAAAAAAAAACACAGTGCTGAAGTGAGACACCGAAGACCATGCTTTTACTTTTGGCATGTGGGAAATGAGAACTACAAGAGAGGGAAAACACACCAACAAACATTTTGTCCAAAGCTTGACAACAGTAAAAAGCCTATTAGTGAGTAAAAGGTCTGGACATGAATAAGCCTGTGGCCACAGTCACCACTTCTTCCCTTGAAAATAAGATATAAACTGGCATGCACTTAAATGCAATTGCACACATCACAAACAGTGGGCAAGTCATTCTACGAAACATGGAAGTTGTTTTTTTTTTTTAAATCTTACTCCGTAGGTTCTGTTTGGGCTTTGAACATGGGCAATGGCTTCAAGGAGCCAAAAATAAATAGAAAAAAACAAAACAGAAAGATGCTATTTCTTGTGTCTTGCTTGAGTGAAAAGCAGCTGCCGGGTTGAGAGACTGGAGGTCATCTCGGCTATCTGGTGAGTTATGTGTGGACGCGGCAGTCCTGCCGGGCCTGACACCAGCAGCAAAGCAAAGGGACCTGAAAGCATAACCGGAGCGTCAGAGCTGTCTGATGCATGTGATGCAAAGTTGCTGTGTTATGCTGAGCCAAGACACATAGGAAATGGGCCTGGGACTAAACGCCCCCCTGTCAGCCTGGATTATAGGCTTCCTGACTGCCAGAGCTCAGATGTTGAGGATAGACGGTTTAATTCTGGCACCCGATCTTGACGCAGTTTGACTTTTGAAGATTTATTAGTTTCACTCGGTTTTTCGTCATTTGATCTTCGTTAGATTTAGTCAACAAATTTAAAAAACAACAACAATGAAATCTAGTTTTTGATCATGCAAGTTCAGTGTATGTTTTTATATTTTTATGTCTTCTGAGCATGTTGCGCCTGCACCTATCATCATCTTTGTGTATGGTTACCATGGCGACAGGTGTTATTCTCATGTATGGTGAGGTTAATGGAAAAAGGCTCAGTGTCCGTGTCCCTCTGCTCTGCAGCGATACAGACCGACTCTCCTCAGTAAATCCTGTTACATTATCATTTCCAAACTCCGGCTGTTTGAACAGAACCACTCTCTCTTTCTCTCTCGTTCTCTGTCCGTCCTACTCACCTAGCATTAGCATGACTGCAGCTACCTGTTCTCTCTGCTCCAGAGCAGCACCTCGTTCAGAAAATGATTCCCGCACTCGGCATCTAAAACCCTGTCCCCCGACCGGGTCAGCACTAAGACGGTGCTATGAACATCTAGATGGAGCGTCGCCCTCAATCTTGGAACTTATTCATTCCTTCTGACAGCAACATGAAAGATATCTGCTGAAAATAATGTCAGCATCACATCCACATCATCTGTGTTAGCAGCGTTAGATTATCATTAGCTCACCATTTCATAAATGTCAAGGTTCTGCCTGCACATTCGTAGCTGTTTTGTTACAGCTTCTTGTCTGATTGTCGTTGATTTTAGCTCATAAATCTTCCAAGATGACACGATTGACAGCCACATGAGGTTACTTTGCTTTTTGTTGGGGGCAGTACAGGTCAGCTGCATCCTAATGAGAGATATTTTGGGCGACGGAAGCAACATTTATTGATTCTTAATTTGTCCATTGGTCCATGATATTGTTTTGTTTCCATCATGACAAATAACTTCTTCAATGATTGTTTTCCATCACTGGTTTTGTCGACAAAATGCGGATTCCTCTTAACCCTGATCAGGACTTTTGGGGTCTTTTGGACCGCAGGCCATTTGGTTTAGGTGACGGGGATTGTTTGTTTTATTTTTGAAGATTTCTTTTAAATATAAAAAGAGGAACATTTGTCATGCCAACCCAAAATACATCAACTTATCAGAAAATGTATTTAACATAGTATAAAAGTCTATAATGAATACCAACAAATATTTTGCACAGATTCTTTCTTGGGGTCCAGTGAACCCTGAAAGACCTTCTGGCAACATGAAAGTCCTGAACAGGGTTAAGGTCAGCGTCTCAGCCCTCCAGCGCCACATGAATGTAGAGTCCGAAAAATCTACATTTAATCAAGAGGAGACAAAGGCTGGGTGGAGCTGAGGTGGAACAAGACACAATGAACGACTGGTCTGATTGGTCGAAACATGTCAACCAATCAGTTAATCATTTAAAACCTACTTTTGGAGTCTGGAACGGCTCCATTGTATAGCTGGCACAGTTGTGATTATCACCAACAATTCCAGGTTGGTCTGGAAGAGATGGAGGCAGAGCAACTGTGGCACAAGGTCAACAAGTTCTAATGCCAGCAAATCAAGAGTTCTGCTTGTGGATTTGAGGAGCAGGCAGCAGAGGAACTATACGAGCTAAAGAATACTTAGGGGGGGCACTTGTGGAGAAGCTTCAGCACCTACCTGGGAGTTCACATACTGAGAATGTGAAATAGGCAGAGACTTAAAGGCTTCTTCTCTGGTGCTGTGGCGATGCAGCATAACATGGGGGGGTTGGGGGTGTGCATCGGCCAGTCGTATGGAATCTGCTCTGCTTAGGATCGTAGAGAGAGAGTGGTTTGCTCAGCCGAGCGGAGCGCACCATTGGATCTACACTTCTCACTCTGCAGAACCAGAGCTAGAAGGATTATAAAGGATCGTCAGCAACAGACAATTTCTGATTCTACACTCAGGCTAACGCTTGTGTAGCCACAAGCCCAACACAAAGAGAAAGCTGCTTTCCTTAAAGCAGCAGAAAGGTGAACTCTTGCCCTTTGGCATTAGCATACTTGCGTTTGAGTACACAATTTGGATGGTTTTACATTTTTTATACATATATTTATTTGTTTATCATTAAAAAAACAGTACTATTTGACTTTTATACTACTATCTAAATCTTTATGTTGAATTTTTACCAAGACGAGCAGCTTTGGACTCAGCAGCGTTATGAAAATGGCCCCATCAGTTGATTTTCTTCTGTAATTCTTCCCCTTACCCACATATTTCTTTATAGAATTCTTTTTTGCATCGCCACAACTTTGTACATCACAAATAATCCTTTGAATCCTTTGAATCTATTCCACACATTTCCGGTCCTTCCCCCCCCAAAGTTGTCCAGCAGAGGGTCAAATGATTTGCTTCAAATTAATGTTGGCCCGGGAATTACAGCTATATCGCAGTGGCATGGGCATAAGTCTCAACTTTAAAAAATTCAAGTGTCACCTGAGGCTAATGCCAGGACATAAAAATAATTAATACAGTCTATGATTTAATGAGTTCCACACCTCGGGCAGTTCACCGACAGAAGCTATATGAATCAATAACGTGGGTCAGAGCCCTCCGAGTTCTCCGTTCTGACTGCTTTAACTTTCAATCATGTCTACCAATTCAATGATTATGAATGCCACGATGGCAATTCTTTTCCAATTGCCTTACTAAAAAAGACATTACACCAGGCCTATTTGCAGCTGCCGGTGTTGGCAGACAGAGACAGGGAGCAAGAAGAAGCGCTGCTTGACATAAATGTTTTGTCGCGCTTTTCTGCAGCTGCCAATTCGATTCAACCTTGCATCCATACAATTCCATATTCATTACGATAAAACCGCATTCCTTTCACCGAGCATCTACGTTGGACCTTTTCATTCCCCATACATTGTACATTATGGCTAAGAGATCAGGCCTCGGGGGGAGCTTGTACGTTTGATTTCTGCTATTAATTCTATGCACCGGATGTCTCGAAGCGTATTATCATGTTGTCATCTGTTGGCAACTTGAATCTCCTGGGTGGTGGCAATTCTTTTTTTTTTTTCTTTATGACACATCGTTCTCATTCAGAAACATCCATCCTCTAAAAAAAAAAAAAAAAAGTCGAGCATCATGCGGCACAATCTTTCAAGATGAGATGGCACCACACCATAGCTTGAATGGAGGGGTGGGGGGGGCAATTATGAAGCACCGGGGGTGGAGGAAGAGGGTCCCCGACAGGCTGATGAGCCGGTGTGTTTACTGTAGGGCTCAAAACGTGCCATCTTCTGTGACATGAAGATGTGATGGCAGCAACCACCGGACATTAAAAGGGGCAGAGGGGAGGGGAGGGGGGGGCAATTATGAAGCACCCTGCAATCAAGGGGGGGTCCCCGACAGGCTGAGCGGGGTCTGATGAGCCGGCGTGTCACTCCGGAGCTCCAGGGCTTCACAGCTAATCAACCACCAAGGAGGGGCCTGAGGGGCACGATCACTCAAGCCCCTCCATCACCACGCCAGAAGGAAGGCAATCACCAGCCCATTTCCATGTGCTGTTATTCCCCCCCAACCCACACCCCCCCTCAACCTTCAGCTCTCAAATCAAGGTGCACAGATGACCAGGAAAGCACAGGATAAGAAGCAAAGGTGGCTGGTGGGTGCAATCAAATGAAGTGTTAAAAGAGAGATGAAAGAAAAGAAAAGACAGAGAAAGAAGAAAAAATACATCCGGTTGGCTGCAAGTGGTTTGTTCAAAGCCGTTTAATATGTTTAAATAATCATAAATGGATTGGGAACATGAGGGGGAACAGACTGAATGAGGCTCAATTGCTTTCCAACCGGCAGCTCATGAGATCCCAGTGATTGGGCTGGCAAATTGAAATGCAAGTCTTGTAATACAGTGCGTGGAGGAGACAGAAGGTGTGCGGGTCAAGAAAGGTTGAGAGAAGGGAGTTCTCATTTCACCCTGGCGAGGGATTAACACAATGAGCATATGTTAGCGGGGTCACATTCTCTGTCTGGTGAGAGAGAGAAAAAAAAAAAGAGGAAGAGCAGTGAATGGGACCTAAACAAAGGCTTTTCTTTAACCCTCTTAAAAAGAACACGACTTCAATGGTTAGTTCTTCTCATAAGGACGGGAAGATGTGGAACAGAGGAAGGAGACAAGAGGAGGTGGGTAGGTGGTGCCTTTCTATCAGCATGATAGGTATAATGTGAAACAAAAAAATAAATTAATAAATGGAAAGATGTGTGACAGGCCTGCAGCTGGATCGCGCTCACACAAACGGAGCACGGCGCGTAATTGGAGGTAATATCTCCTCCTGTCCTCTGCTTTAAGTTTGACGCTGGCTGGAGAGGCTCCCTATAATAATAATAGGTTCCACTCAGAAACAGCCCGGGCTCATCCTGTCGTCTCGCTCTCTCCTCTCGATGGCAGAATATTGATAAAGAATGTGAGATCCCTGATCTGTCTTTTGCTCCAGCTAGGTTTATAACAGCCTGGAAATCCAGATCACAAAAAAACCTGCTGATTGGGCCCATTGTTTCCTAAAAACCTCTGAAAATTTGATGCATTTTTCTCCTGAGAATTGAAGCCCATTCTCTTGTCTGAGTTTCTGCCATGCTGGGGAGAAGGAGCATTTCATAAGCACTTTGTAACTGTCTGGTTCTATATATATATATATACATATATATACACAAAGCTTAACTGACTTACATCTAATAATGGAGAGGGTTGAACGTTTGTATTATAATATTCTGTACTGAGGCTTGTTATCACTGATTAACTTTAATTATGTTAATAATTATGTTTGGTCGAAACACCCATGACTGTGTCCTAAAGTCAAGGCTCATATGGCTTCATGTTTGTCTAACCAAAAGTCCAAAATGATCAATTCACCATCACATAAGACAAACAGCAGCTCTTTACAAATGGGAAGTTGGAACGAGGAAATATTTATGATATAAAATATTATGTAAAAGAGTCATGATCAAATAATTCTCTCAGTGCTGGATTTCTGTTTTGTTTTTTTCCCAATAAACCTGTTGTTTGATTTCCAAAAGACAAATATGAATGTCAGATGTATGGTTTATAGAGATCCTGAATAACATCAGCAGTGGTGACAGTGCAGCAGTTTATTTGTTAGTAATGTCATACACTGGGAAATGCTTAAATATTCTGACTAACTGAAGAATAATTTCATTTAAATTCCTTCATTGAGATATTCAAGATATATATTCCCACACACTGCGTTCTCTTCTCCGTGCAGGAGAAAGCGGTCCTACCCACATTCAAAGTAATTAAGGCTTTGGCAGACAGGCGATCCATATGTGAACAGTGCAGAGGGAGGCTGAGCAGGATATTAGCTGAGCATTAATTCTGTGATGCCAGCGTGATGCCAATTATTTTTAATGTGGTCAGTGTTCTGATAGTTATACATTTTCTCCAAGTAACAATGAGGGTAGAGCAAAAAAAAAGAAAAGAAAAACTCTGCAAAAATGGAAAATACACTCCAAAAGTCTGATTTAAAGCTGTTTAAACAAAAGTAAGAGCAGGTAGGAATGAATTAAGATTTGAAGAAAATACATAATGTGTGAATGTAAGTCGGGGGTATAACATCTTGGAGGTGGTTAAACGTGTCTTTATCTACCACCATCACACCCACTTCCCTCCAATTTATGACATTTCTAATAGACTCCTTAAGACATTTAGAATACTGACAATAGATTTATACATCCAGACGTGTAATTAAACCAAAAGAGGGTTTTTTTTCCTCTTTTTCTTTCATGATTGAGTCACAGAAGGACATTTTATTAAAAATTACAAGGATGGAGCGCTGAGGTTTTGCACATTCCCGATCACAGTTGACCGATACATACACAAAAGGTCACAACAGAATTTAAAGAATCCCGACGTGCTAATGTTTTAAAGGCATTTCTCACTAAAATGGCAGGCGACAACGACATGCATTGTTTGCTTTAGCGATGGAAATAATCAGCCTAATACGCCGCAGATGCCTCATTAAATTTGCATGTGATTATTGCAGCATTACTTCAATTGATCCTTTTCATCAAACCAGATAATGCTTGCTGATTGCAGATTATTTTGGCGCGGGCATACTTTACGGTATTATGTACAGTCTTGGTGAAAAAAAAAGAAGCAATTAGGGAGGGGGGGCATAGCTCATGTTTTGGCTGATTTTATTCGGAAATTATCCAACTTTCGCTGCATTAATTGTCCTATTTTCTGGACAAGCAAAAAAAAATACATCTCCGAGGTCAAGGGTTTAGCTGGAGATGGAAGTTCTCAACGCCTGGGAATGAAATGTTCTGCATCGACAGCGTTGCGTCGCTGAAGATAATAAAGTGATGAGCTTTTCATAAAGTAAAACAGTGAACTTATTAAACTGTATTAAAATTGACAGAGGGTTTAAAAAAAAAAATACTGAAGGAAGAAGAGGGAGGAGGGGAGAGCTTGAGGCTAGAAACAGAGGCACTTGAGACTGGAAAACATGATTTAGGAACAATCAGAAGCCTCGTTCTTCATTAACTCTCGGTGATAGAGAATTGATTTGAACGAGAAAAAAAAAAAAAACCTGCTGCTTAATCACACGCTATAATCTCCACTAATCAAACTAGTTGGCCCAACTATATGTGGATACTATGACAACGCTGTGTAGCTTTCAAAACCTCATCTGATGAAGACAAAAACAACCTACAGGACAGTTAGCTGTTCTGGCTTTACATTAAAGGCCCTAATTCATACAAGCATCACTAATAGCTTTACTAAAATGTACTGCCAGCCTCAAAACCGCCCACAGTCTCTCCTCCTCTTCCCTTCGCTGTCAATGATAATCTCTGTCTTGTTCCATATATCTTAAGGTGGTCGCATGCAGACAAGCTGTCTTCAGATGAGTCACGGGGGAGCGTTTTCGCGGTTAACCACACTGCTCTCTAGGGGCAACCTGGACAGTAGATCGGCAGTCGGTAAAAACACTGGCTGAAACGGAGAAACAGCCCATCCCAGATTGTCTTTCGCCTGCACGCGGCGCGAGTGCTGAGTGGAATCTTCTGGGTATTGGCTGTGTTAACTAAATTGACACTGGCTTCCAACCTCCTGGCTATCCATCAGTGGAGGGATGAGCGCAGGGGCTCGAGAGGTAACCCCCGAGTCTTATGCACTTCCTCGCGGTAGTCCTCGCATTTGTTACTGCCGGGAGATGAAAAGAATGTGTGTTGGGGGGGTGGGGGGATGAGGAGGAAATAAAAAAAAAGATGTGTGAGGCAGATTGCGGAGGAAAGGATCTCTGTTTCCCCCTGATATTTTTGGTGATAGCCATTCATTTGTAGTGTTTTTTGGCCTGAAGAGGTTTGTCTTATCTGTTCCTCTCTCGTTCTCTCTGGGGGGAAAATAGAGGGTGAGTCTTCTCCAGCCTGCTCTCTCACAGTTGATTAGTAACTCCTGCTCTACCCCTACGCTCCAGGGATTCTATGCCAGCTCCCCTTATACATCCCCCTTGTCATGCACACACACTTCCTCTCCTTTCTCTCGTTGCCTCCCCTCCCCATCCCAAACCTCATGCACTCACATCTCCCTACAGTCATGGAACAGCAATTTTGAGGGAATCACACAACCAAGACCTGACATTTGCGGCGCACTTTTAACAATGAGAGCTTGATTAAAAGGGCAGAATGAAACACTGTTACCTTCCATTCTTTGTCCTTAGCCCCGGTTAAATAGGATTTAAACCCGGGCGCTGCGGCTTGATACCTCCGCTGTCAAAAATTCTGATTGCTTTAAAGCCAAGTGAGAAGAAAAAAAAGGGGGGTCTCGCTATTGCAATGCACGTGCGCGACTGTATGCAACCGAGGTGTCGGGCGGGCGGCGGGCGGGCGGGGGGTGACCAAGTTTACACGGAGCGTCTGGGTGTAGATAAGGATGACGCAGGGAAGGAAAAGCAGAGCTAATACTGCCTCGGTGAATGCCATGGTGTTTGAAAGGCACAGGAATAAAGCTGAGTTTTATCTGGCTGGGGGCAACACACAAAAGGAGCCAGCATTGCAACGTGGCGAGTTTTTAAATTGGGATCAAAAGGTTCAAGCTAATTAACCAGCTAAATAAGTGTCCCCTAGCTTCATCTATGTAACCACCCGCGTTCCGTTCCTCTCTCCCTCTGTCTCTTTTTTTGCTGCAGTGCTTTTTTTTTTTTTTTTTTTT
>NW_007577828.1:61131-65877 GCF_000690725.1 Stegastes partitus
TTTGCCAACATATACAGTGTGTCTGGGAAAAGTGAAGACAAATTGCTCCCCGTGCTGAAATGTAAAAAAAAAATAATCACCAAATTACCTCCAACAAGATCATTCTAATTAACTATGTTATATTAGCTAGCATGACCCTGAAAGCAAAAAAAAAAAAAAAACGCCCTGTGATCAAGCGTTTCTTCTCAAACTGTTTTGATGCCGTTCGACTTTTTTTTCCCAGCAGAGGCCCCGAGGAGGGGCTGAGATGGGAGAGTCAAATGGAAAGGACAAGGGCACGTAATAAAGACAAATGGCTAGAGCATGAAATTTGATTCATTGCCCTGGTACAGCAACATTCACAGGGAAATAGCCAACATTGACATGCCATGAATTTCAAAACACTGTCAAATCCACAAAAAAAAAAAAAAAAGCACACGTCCAGATATAATGACATGGAGTCCCTGAGGGGGGGCTCGCTGGGGAACCGGGGAGCAAATTGTGGACCAAATCAAGTCAGATTGCTGCTTTTGATGGACATCTCTACGCCAAGGTGTTTAAAGGGTTGTTTCATCCAAATGACCACAAAAAAAACAACACTCATCTAGATCTGATTTGAAGATTCTTTCTTTTGGTCTTTAAAAGCATCAGAGACCTTCTGGCTGCAATCAGCTTATTCGGATTGTTGCGTGGTAACTTCCAATTCATCTCTATAATTCACTTTAAGAGCAGGAGCTTTCAGTTGCTATGGCCCCTAACTGTGGAGTTCCCTTCCTGGCAATTTCAAGGTGATTGATACACTTCTACCTTTACTTTTTTTTTTAAATCATTTCTCTGTGCTGTCTTTATGTAGTTGTTTCACATTTTTGCCATTTTTCAGCCCAGTTTTACCAAAAAATGTGCCGCAAGATGTATTGTTTTCATAAAAAAGGCAGTGAAATTGTGGGATGCTTACGTTTTGTCAGGGTTATTAATAGGCAGGATCTTTTTAAGGGGTGTATTTTAGCACCAAAACCATGACCTTTCCCAAACCAAGTGGTGCCTAAAATATATCCAACTATTTCTGCAGCTTCAACAAAAGCAAAAAAAACAAGTATGAGCAGCAATAGAAACTGAAAATGAAAGCAGACGGTGACTGGAAGGTGTTTGATTGTGTGTCTTTTAACCCAAACCGTGACCTTTTCCTAAAACCAACTCAGTCGTTCTGATGTCTAAGCTTGAACCAAGTAGTTTTGTAGCAAAGCAAACACGACTGGAAATGACAAAAAAAAACAGGAACAGAAAACAAAAGTGAATGCAACAAAGTGTAAAAATATTTTTTAAAAACAGAAAGAACAGTCCCTATTCTTGGTCCACACAGACTAGAACTCCTGTCTGGAGGGTGAAAATTCTCTATTTGGTGAATGTCATCACTGGCCCTGCAGCCTTCTGAAGCAGACGTTGTTGCTCTTTTTATGTGCGAAACAAAAGAAACTCATTAGTCGAGTGATGTGAAATTTGTCACATCATGTGGACACAGGCCATAAGAAAAGAAGAGGCCAAAACACGTAGGCATCGCACAGTTTCACAGCCTTTACTGTGAGACCGGCCGCATTTTTGGCTGTGGATCAGTGCAGCTATTAACATTTTGCTGTGAGTTGGTTTTGTTTAAATTCAGTTTTCTGAAGCCACAAAACATTTTCTATCCACTGTTGGGGGTGGAAATCTGAGAACCCATCCACGTACAATAAGAACTGTCTTAATGGGATCACACCACTGATGATAAATAAAGCAGTGTGTTGTTGGTTATTTGGGTGAATTGCCCCTTTAAAGGCTCCAAATGACAGCCGATAAAACACTCTCTGCAGAATCCCATCTAACGTGCATGTAGCAGCAAAAACACTGCCTCGCTTTTTGAATGAAAAAGCCGGATTTCATCGCCGCACCGAGCACACCACCTTATTTATTTCAATAGGCAGAAGCATATGCTTGCAGCAGACCTTTAACCACGGAGCACCCACTTTGTAGTGCGATATGAAAACACCATCTGGTGTGTGAGCAGCGGCTAAGCTAAGCTAGCTGGGGCTAGATAGGGCCCTGCTGTGTCACAGGATTATCTTACTGGTTGGTAGATCCGCTCTATTAGCCCCTAGTGGCTTGGATTATTGGATGATCATTACTATGTGTGACTGAACATAGAGCTAAGTACCTGCGCCTCCTTGACACAGTTGTTTTGGTAGTGATCAGATACAGTCGAACCGCCGTACAAAGCAATCTGCATTTATTTCACCTCGCTCCACAGTTTATTTGATACGCCCCCGTTTGGACCATATACGCTCCGCACATATTGACCGACTTCAATCAAAAATGGCTTCAGAAAGAAAGGAGATTATGGCACGGCTCATATTTGTTAGTGGAAGTCGAATGTTCTTTTCTAATGCGTCTAAACAGGATCACAGACGAGCAGAGAAGATGGCACATTCAGAGACGGGTCCTCCGCTCAACAAAACGAACATCTGCCGTTTCTCATCAGTGAGATTGAAGCTAATGATGAGCCACGAGTGTGCTGACAGAGAGAATGGAATTGGATTGTGTACAAGAGGCCCAGTGAGACCAGACATATGTTTTAGAAAATGTTCTGGATGAAGTATGGGTTTATATACTGCTGGTGTGTCTATGTGTGTGTGTGTGTGAGCTAAGCTACAGATGCCCGTGAGTGGAAGAGGCAGAAAATAGGGCCCGTGCTCTTCCTTTTGCAGTTCGTTTATCCGTCCATGTTTATACAAGTGGATGAAGGGGAGTGTGTTAGCGCAGGTAAAACAACCGTTGTATTCCTCCCATTTCAATCTGTGCTTTCGCTAACAGATAATGGAATTACACATCAAAGAAGCTCCTCTCTGTATCCAATTCTTCTGTGACCTCTACAAGCCTTTGTTCATATTCACCACAACAACTCCCGGGCCCCAAGCCTCCGCCAGCAGGCTTCTCCATGCTTCCTCTCTCCCTCTCTCTCTCTGTCTAGGGAGAGATTAAATTTAGATGAAAATGAAATATTCATTTCCACTCAGCAACTGATGGCCATCTTAATTTGATACAACTTTTGATGCAACATCTCCTCATTGTTCTTTTTCATCACCAAACGTTTTTTTTTTTTTAAATGTCGTCTTCCCACTCGTCCCACCCAACCATAGCATCCTCCTTTGGGTAATTCTCAACACAAGCACCCCCCCTTTTGGATTTGACTTTGTTAAAAGTAGAACTGAAAAGTACCATTACAGCTTTTTTTTTTTTTTTTGCAGTCTCTTGAAATATGTCTGACTCATTTCAGATGAGACATTTGCACAAACCCCGGTGAGGAGGATCTCCGGGAGCATGCAAGTTGGAGAGTGCACTCTATAGCTTGCTGGAAGAGGTAATCACATGAAAACTTCTCAGTCTCTCGTCGCTGCTGGTGTGGGGATAACGACAAGCCACTGAAGTGGCTCTGTGTTTGGAGACTTCAAACCAAAAGTGGTGACCACAAACCCGATTTATCCCACTGAAGCTTCTGAGTGGTCACACTGCATACATCTTCAAGTGCTGCACATTTGTCAGCTTACTCTTAAACGCCGGGGTTCTTTCACAGGAAAAATAATTAAATCTCGAGCCTTGCCTGCCCAAAGCATTTGAGGAAAGCCAAATAAAAAAAAAAAAAAAATGCAAGTGACCCCGGCGTTGTAAAGGCAGAGCGAGGAGCGAAGGAAATGAAATCAACATGAAAATCATGGAGGAGATTGATTAACTGGCACTGATTAAGTGCTTTAAGTATTAGCTAGATAAAGTAATTGATTATTCAATAAATCCCTGTCAGGCGGTGAATAACCTCAGTGAAGAGAGAAAAGAAACAACAAATGATAAATTAGTTTCATCAATCCACAGATGACGGAGACAATGTACAACGACGTGTCATTACTGTATGCTTTAATGATGTATTATTCTAAAAGCACGCCGAATTTCATTTTAAATCCCTGCGTTGAGAAGAAACCGAGGGTATTAATGTACTGTGAGCAGCATGCCGCTCACAGAGTAGAGCACAAAACTAGCTTCTCCTATGAAATCATCAGTGTACTACTTTAATGTCTTTTTTTTTTCTCCACGTTGGCAAACATACAAATTATCTACAGACACATGCTATCTTTAGAGAGAGAGAGAGAGGAAGAAAAAATAAAATAAAACCACATGCCCATCCTTGAGCACTTTGGTCTTTATTATAAAAACATTACATTATCAGCTGAAATGGTTCCTGGATGAGATGAGAGGTTGCAAAACATGTCAGGAAGAAGACGGAGGGGGAAAAAAAAAAAAAGAGAGAATTATGAAAGGCAAGCAGAGGGAGACTAAAGAGAAGCACAGCATGTAAGAGGACAAATACAGGAGGAGTAGTCTTTTATTCCCTCCAACAAATAGAAGCTGCTGAATGAGACGGAGCGACCATCTGGCCTCAACTTAGAGCAATGCACTGTAAAAGCACTAAAATCAATGGCAACAACTCTACCTTGGATGCCCACCATTACCCAGATGGTGTACTTGGAGAACTGCAGGCCACCTAAACCAAGAGCAGACACAGCACAGACAGAGAGCACGGCGCTCGAACACCACCGCCCACCTCCATGAATTTCACTGGTTCGCTCCGTGTTGGGAACCAGTGCCGAGGAGCGACGTTAGCCCCCCGACTATAAGAGAGCCCTCTGTTGGTTCGTGACACAGAGCGCAGACTTGCACACCAACTACCCAAAAAAAAAAAAAAAA
>NW_007577828.1:66080-95441 GCF_000690725.1 Stegastes partitus
TTTTTTTTTTTTTTTTTTAAAGATCACACAAAGACACAGAGGCCTTTTGATTTTCTGTTTTCGGCGTCGGAGTAAATTCAGCAAACCTTCTCTTGCATGTCCCCCTCTTCTCAAACTTGTCAAAATACAATCTCAGGAACACAAGGAAACCAAACTGCTGCCGCACCACGAGCAATGATGGATTCTATAAAAAGCAATAGTGCGACTGTAGCACATTTCAGGGTAAATTTGTCTCAGCACTTTGACATTTAAAAAAAAAAACAAAGCCTGTCAAGTCTATTTCAGGTCTTCATTTGAGCTGCTGCCACAGTGAGAGAGAAAAAAGATAAATAAATAATAATAATAATAATAATAAGGGGGGATAAAATGTCCCCTTTGACCAAACAGTTTCACTTCAGTTCAGCAGGATTTATGATTTATGCTGTGTGTGTTTTTTTTTTTTTAAGACATCACCAGAGTCTATACACAGCGATGTCAGAAGTCATGGCTCTTCAGAGAGCAGCAGTCAATCACAGGTAGCTGCATGCTGGGCCTGTCTGATGGCTGCATATGATGCTCAGCAGTAAACATTATTCTGCACATCTCCACACTTTGTGCTTTGAGCCTCTGCAGCTTTAATTCACATTTTAGAATCAATATGCAGAACGTCAGCAGCAATGCACTTCAACTTCTGTGCTACAAAACCTACTATGTTTTTTATATCCATCCAATAACTTTATTTTTTAATTAATGTAGCTGTTCAGGGACCACCCACAGAGCACACTGGGAATTATGAATTGCAAAAAAAACCCAGAGCCGGATGTTGAGGATTTGCAGATATGTCACAGACAATATAAAAGGCCATTCGCGGCTCTTAAGAGTAAGATATGGAATATGCAATTTTGTAGCATCCATCCACTTCCAAGCATCACTTCTAACCTGGAAGACCAAGAAAAAAAAAAAAAAGCCCCCCAATGCCATTAAGATGCTCTCTCTCTCTCTCCCTGCCTGTACTCCGGCTGTTGTAGTGCTATGTTAATGTGGGGCAATGCCATTTTGAGTAATTGTCCTGCATGGCACTCCGCCAAATGTCAAGAACGATTTGCATCGTGACAAAAACGTATTGATCTTCATTCTGTCCCTGTCTCTTGGCCGCGCAAAATGTTTCATCGCATCGCCAGCCTCCGAATGACAATTCTCACATTGTTCCTCAGTGAGTGATTGGAGGAAAATAAAAAAGACAAAGCCAGCACAGACGTCTTGCTGGCTCCCCCACAGTATATGCAAATAAAATAAAATAAAATAAAGCCAATATTTAACTTTGATTAATCTGTTTTTTTCTTCTTTTGGGCTATTTGTCTGATCATAAGAGATGCAACTTCTTAAATAAATGATGCAACGCTGCTTCAAACTTTCCATGCCGGAGCAGATCTTGTCGATTTTTTCAAACCGTGGTATTTAATTTAACAGATTGTCCTTAAAAACTTACTTCCAGAAGGCATGGCAATGAGCCTGAATTTAGCTGGTGACTCAACATGCTGGCTGAAGAAAATGGAACAGACAAAGCAGAGTGCATAGAGGTCACACTAACCCACAATATTTCATTGCAAGGTCTCTAAGTGCACAAGGCATCCTCCAATTTTTACAGGCAATCGTGTGCTGTTATGTACTCCTCTCCTGTTGCTTACTGGCTGCCTCCTGTTTAAATAAAAAAAGAAAGAAAGAAAATTCACAGCCGACCCTTGTGAGGCGGATGGTAAATGAAACGGACCGCTCATTTAAGCCCACTACAAAAAAAAACTAACTGCTGCAGCCGTGGAGCCACCAAGCAACCGCTCCACGCACCGAAACGCGCTGAATATGGAGCAACTTTCAAGGTTACAGTACAAACGTTGTGAGCGTGTGTGTGTGTGTGTGTGTGTGTGTGTACGTGTGTGTGGATGTAAATGTGGACAACTTACCTATTCGAATAACATGAGGCATCCCGTAAGAGTACTGAATCCAAAAGAGACATGCAATCAGCGATGTCCAGTATTCCCAAATCGCACTCCGGGGAGACAGCCAAGTATTTCGCATGGTTATAAAGTCGCGGGATCCACTTTTTAAAATTCCAAAGACGAGTCAGAATTGCTCATCAAAACTGAATTCGGCGGAGCATATATGGATTTTGGTGTCTGCGACAAGTCTGCGCTCATTGTACTTGGTGCAACATTCTCCCAGGGTTTCTTTCTTTTCTTTTTTTCTTTTCTGTTTCTCACAAGTCTGAGAGCGACTCGACCAGGATGGAGCCCCCAGTCCTTCACAGGCAGATCAGCGAAACACCTGCGAATGCAGGCTGCTACAATTAGCCTGCAGGAGTCTCTGTATCCCCTCCTACCGACGATGCTATCTATCTACTGGCAAGTACCACGGCAACAGCCGAGTCGGACTCCTGCACCGCTGTGGAGGAGAACTGCGCCTGCGGAACTTTGGGTCGCCTCGAACGATTCTGTCGTCCGAAAGACAGACAGAGAAAAAAAAAAAAACCGTTACACGACGAGTGCTGAGGAATTTCAACCCACTTCGGTGACTCGTAGATTCTTGTTGCAGTTTAATCACTCCAGTCCTTCATTGCACTTAATAGAACAGTTGAGAACACTGTGAAGGAAATCTGCTCCTCGACGCTCCTCTCCAATTGCGCACGGTGATTGCGCGAAGCTGGTTATTGAAGGACGTCCAAATCTACTCAAAAGGACCTCTGTTACACAGTGTTCGTTTTACAAATCTCCCCAGTTTGCACTGGACGGAAAGGTAGTGCAGAAAGCGGTGCATCTGCGTGCGTCTGACGACCCTCCTTCCACGGTGCCACTAGAGGCACGCGTCGTTACGCATACTTGTCAAGTATGTCCAAGAAGTGTTTTATGGATGTGAGAGGGATCCGAATAATCACCCATAATTCTCCACTTGTCCAAATGTTGTACACACTTTCATTACGATGGCCATTAATTTCTTCACATTTTTTTTTTATCTTTACAATTTGGCATTTGTGTTATTCTGTTCTCAGCAATGTTACAGATGCAATTTTTTTCTTTTCTTTTCTGGAGATAGAAATAGCAATATAATTTCCCTGCCAAAAGCAAAAAAAAAGAAGGGACCCCCCCCAACTGCCTGCAGTACTGTGAATAGGATAAATTATTTGCATGAGGGAAATAAGTGTCAGCTGAGGGTTGGGCCATTGACAAAGCAGGCTTCTTATCGCTGTTATTTGAGGCATTCTGTCTGTGTCAATGAGTACATTAATCCCCCGTAGCTGCATGGTGCCTATCTGCCGGTCCATTTTTCATTCCTTAAGAAAAGTGTCGTCAAACACAAGCCACATAAACAGCCACATAGAAAGAGCACTGATTGTGTCTCTCTCACCAGAATGTATGGAATTCAGATTTCACTTAAGACAGACACTGGACACGACTATGGACACACTGACATCAAGTTGGGAAAGGAAGAAAGCTGCAGCTTCTAGTTTTACATTTTAACTTTTTAAAAATGCTCATTGGTCATATGTTAGATCTTGAATATATTGCTAGATAGATAGATAGATAGATAGATAGATAGATGTGTTATTTATAATCACATCTGACACTACACGTTTTAAAAAAGTAGACATTTTTAATATTAAATTGCAATAAGCCAACAGCACAAATTGCAATTTTTCAAATTAATGATTTGCAGTTATTAAGCATATTCTGAAAAATGCCCCGCTACAGTTTCTTTTTTTTTTTTTTTTTTGTGCTTAATACAACGCTGTTGATGAGATAGTGCTGCGGCTCATTGGTTTTATTTTTCTGTTTGGAATGGGGGAGAGGAATAAACTGTGCATCAGGGGGCATGCAAGCAAGAACAAGCCAGACTGACTGCCACTGCATATTCATGTCTCCCAGAGCAGATTTATCGCCTCTTGGCACAATGTAAGGACTATCAACGTGAGTTATGTGGCCCGGCTCTCGCATTATCGAGATTCATTGACTTGCTGCTCTTTCAAATACAAAATGTACACAGCTCTAGCAAACAAGACATTCTGGGTCTGTGGGTGCCCTCTATAGAGAGATGGCGGTCTGTGCTCTTAATCACCTGGGCTGATAACTGGAGGGAGTCAGGCCCAGGAGCGGCAGAGATCCCCACTGTGACACAGAGTAAATGTGGAACATAAAATGCAGTGTCTCACTCAATTTCCTACATTTTAAATAGCTGCTGAAGCAAACTGGATTTGAGTTGTTTCTGTTTCTCACAGCAGCTGGCATTAAATCTCCGCAGCTATTCAGCCATCAGTTTTGTCTGTGTGTCGCGGTAAGAAGAGCCATATGTTATAATGACTCCGCCGTCATGAGACATAGAAGAAATACACTTCAGCAAGGAGCGGAATCAGGAGGATTGTTAGAAGTAAAAACGGAGCAGCGTGGGTGTCTTCCACATTCTGGTGTGTTGTGCACAAAGTTTGGAATCAGCGATGGAAGAAGAAGTCAGAGCCTTTATTATTTTTTTTAGTGTAAGAATACCTCATTATAAACACAGAAGAATTATCTGGAAAAACTGACCTCAAGTCTCAAGCGTCTCTTCGCTGGAACTGCCCATAAACCTCCCCATGTGGAAGGTCAATAAAATCCAGAGGCACATGTTTCAGTATACAGAACACCTTGTGTTGCTATGAGATCAGCCGTAAAAGCTGAAAAGTGAGACATCCGTCAGAAAAGTACAGTAGAGTGGATTATGACATCAACAAGACAAATCAAGAACCAGTTCACGTCACTTGAGCCTGCACAAAGCAGGCGGCACACTTACACCAGTAGTTTCCTATTGTATGTTTGGGCAGACTTCCCTTTGAAATATAGAAATGTGGTATTTTGGCAAGTTTTAAAAATGTTATCTGATATCTGTTGTAACTGGCAAGAAGTGTGAAAGCGACGCCGAAGAACACAGAGGTCTGTAACAACAAGCACTTCTGAAATAACTCCACTCTGTACTTTGAGTAAATTAAAAAGTCGTTTAACTTGACACTTTTTGCGCAGGTCACACATTTATATATGACAGCGTAGTCAGCTCTATTTTTTTCTTTGTGAAATGATTGCTGTTGCATTTACAAGCGGCCGGCGATCAATGCCTCGTCTGGCATGCTGGTCATAACTAATGGCTTCAGAAACATCAAGTCTCCATTGTAAAAACTGGAGACATTGACAAGAGGTGTACTTATGTGACTAGATTGATCAGCACATTTTGTTTATTTTGTGAAAAATTTGAAAAAAGAAAAAAGGACAATCAATTTCCACAACGCCTTTCACTGCTTGCTTATATGCCTATGATTGGCTGGAGAAGAAGATGTGCAATCCGAGATGTTAGATTGCTCATAATTATTTTGGAAAAATTGCTGCTACTTCGATTGAGCCTCGCAAATGAATCATGTGAAACATTTTCACTATTGATTTTGCTTTTCTTTTCAAGAGAAACATAAAGAAGTCTGCCACCAGACTGAACATAATGCTTGAGATCGAACATCTCCCCTCAACAATGGTCAATGGGAACTCATCTCTAAGTCTAATGTGGTTATAAATTAGATGCCGTTTTAAAGTCTTTTTGATGGGATTCAGTTTTTTTTTTTTTTTTTAAGGTGAAGCTTGGCTTTGTTAAAAGAAAAGATGATTGCTTCATAAAAAAAAAACACATTCTGCTTTTCAAACTGCGAGAGAGTTGTATTGATCTCTTAAGGACAAATCAAAAATAGGTTTTGAAGGCATAGAAGCTTACTATTTGCGAATTAATATTCCATATTTGGATTTTTTGGGGTTCATTGTGAGTGGAATAAAGTACACCTGTGATGTCTGTTTCATATTTCTCTCTCTCTTGCGACGGCCCGAATGCAGACAATCTCAAAAACCTTTGTTTAAAGTCCGCTGTTGGCCACAGCACAGAGCAGCCGCATGGAACGGGCTGCAATGTCACATAACTGCTGTTTGTACATGTCGCTATCATGACAGGGCTCGTGGCAGCCCCATTATATCACATCTACAATACCCATGCAGCTTTTGTGGGCAATCATAGATAATTAAATGTCGATCTACCCTCTTCAAACCCACTGGGGCAATATAGCTGCTCTGCAGACAGACTGAACACTTGCTACAGCCCGACGCTCTTATGATTCAAGGCAAGGTGCCATGTGCAGACAAGGTTATGAGGAATTGGCCCAATTCTGCCGTTGATTGCAACGTTTACCGGGGCTCTAGAAATGCTCTGGCTTGGAGTTAGAGACTGCTCAAGATGTATGGGCAACTGCTGACGTATGTGGCGGTGGTGTGTTGGGGAGAGGGGAGACAATCACAACCCTGATCAGTCATCCAGACAGTCTGTGAGATGGGAAATGACTGCTAGCGGGGTTCAGCCACTGGTTATAGATGAGAAAGGCACAGAGTAATAATAGATTCCTGACCAACCTGATTTATCAATTGAATTATTAGTGTTATCATCCTTATCATTCCCATCATCTATCTTCAGTAACTATACTGAATGCCAGCTAAAAAATTGCGAAGCACTTTGTAAGCACGTATATAAAAAAAGAAAAAAAAAAATCCCAGACACAGTTCCATGACCTTTAAATCAACACGTCTATATTTAGAGTTTAGGTGATGCTTCCGTGGATCACAATAAATGTCATGGTTACAAAGATGGTTATACGAGCCTGTCACGAGGAGGAGGAAAAATATGTTTTCCAACTTTAACATAATCCAAAGTCGTTCACTTCTCGCGGGAACGGTCCTTGATGTTCAAGGAGGCCTTTAAGGTCAAGGAGGCAAACTGGGGGATTAAAATCGCACTTGAACACTTCTGTTGGAGAACCTATAGAGTGCAGTTAAGGAGTGATTAATTTTGCACAAAACTCTGTGATTACACTTGACCCTGTGTGCACCGTATGCATCACTGGTCCTGACCTACACTCAAGCTGTCGTCAGAATGCAGTCAGGATCAGGATGTTGTTTTTGTCGTATGCAGGGGTCACATTATTTGCATAGCCGGTGCCGTGCTTAGGATATAATTGTGGATTTGATTGTTTTTAAGCTTTCTGTTTTTGAGTGTTTCGGATGACAGCGTGTGGCTGTTTAGCATTATGTTAGTTTGTTCCCAGAAGCAATGCACTAAGCTTCTACCTATATGTAGGTTCTGTTTCAGAAATACAGACTTCTGCCTTGTGATACATCCTATGTCTGTCTACCTGATTATAATGCTGTCAAGGTGAAATGACCCTTCAGTAAATTCTGTTTTCATGAAACATGTGACATTTTGTTGGCTTTGTCAGAACTGTATAAATTCAATCATCTTTGTTACTAAGATACGGTGGCAAATGACGTGCATATACACAAACCAGCTGCTTGTACGCAAATGTGTTGCATAAACAGAAACACGCTGCAAAAAGAAAAAGCAGAACAGAAGTGCCCCAGGCCTCTAGGGGCAGTAGTGAGCTTTTCACCTGAGAGGCAGACAACAGTGAGTGAGACAAGTAACTTCAGTTGAGGGAAAAGCTGCATGAAAACGTGTGTATTCTCTAGTCTCCGTGGATAAACATAAACAGAGTGAACACAGGGAGACGGTAGTAACTCACCAACACGATCTACCCAAGTGCAGTATGGGTAGTGAACACACATTAGTCTATAGTCTGTACTATTTATCATATATATATTTATTATGTATATTATCCATCCATCCATCCATCCATTATCTACACTCTGCTTAATCCTCACTAGGGTCGTGGGGGGCTGGAGTCTATCCCAGCTGACTCAGGGTGAAGGCAGGAGACACCCTGGACAGGTCACCAGTCTATCACAGGGCTACACTTGGAGACAGACAACCAAACACACTCACATTCACACCTACGGACAATTTAGAATCACCAATTAACCTCAACATGTTTTTTGGACTGTGGGAGGAAGCCGGAGAGAACCCACGCTGCACGGGGAGAACATGCAAACTCCACGCAGAAAGATCCTGCTGTCCTCACCAGGACATGAACCGGCGACCTTCTTGCTGCGAGGCAACAGTGCTACCTTGCAGCCCTATTTATATCATACTGTATTATATTATAATTATTTATAATTATCATATATTATATATATCTTATCTCTTTATATAGATAGATTTTATATATATTATTTATTTAGAATTATTTATTTATATATCTATATTCCTCATATATCCACAGTGTTCTCACCTCATCAGTGCAATATATTTATTCTACCATCTGGTAGAATAAACTGTATATACTTCCTATTGGCTCCATTTGTAAATATATTTATATATTCTTATTTGTCTTTTATAGATGTATTTTGCACCACTGGAGTTGTCTTTCAATTTCATTGTACTTTGTGTATGATGACAATAAAAGCATTCTATTCTATTCTAAAACACCACTTCAGCACTCATATAATCACAGTTGACTGAAAAGCTAAAGACTTAAAAACTGCCCCTGGAGGCCTGGTCCACTTCCGTTGTGTGACTGGATGTGCAGCGTTTTTTCTTTTTGCATTCGTTGTCATTCATGCAGCCCCTCCCTATGTGCAGCGTTTTCCTTTTGCAATGCATCTGTTTATGCGCGTCATTCGCCCCCGTCGACCACCGCACTAAGATCATAGCTAAATGTGCTATTGTGTTACGTTGAGAAGGGTTTCTAATTGTTTGTCCTCCCCACTTCTGATTATAATGCAGCCCAATGCTGCACCACTATTATCTCTGACCTTGGTGTTAAACCATATAGTTTAATTAACACTTCTACGACAGTGTCAACCTCTGAACATTATAGCGTCATAAAAGCCGACTATGGGGCCGAACAGAGGATTACATTAAACTATACAGGTGAAGAGAAGTGACCACCGAGTGTATGCGCTGCCTCTTTGTATTCGTTTTTTTGTCCCTCTGAAAATCAAATATGACTTTGACTGACAGCTGACACACTGCAATGTATAAGTCAGCTTTCATTTCTGTGGGTTTTATAGCAAAAATTCTGCTCCTATACAACTAAACCGTCTTCTCAAATACATTTAAATGAAAATGTATTTTCTGCAGTTTAAGTTTATTTCACAAATATGTCTCTGTTCAACCATTTTATTGCTTTCCGGTGGTCCCTTTCTGCTAACCTATCACACTTTACAATAGATAGGATGGGACTCGTCTCCTTGACAACAATGAAAATGGAGACGAGGGTTCAAATATGATATGGAAAGGTTGTATTTTAACCCATTTGCTGCTATTTTCCTGAACCTTACCACCTAGTATTGGTGCCTAAACTTGACCAAGTAGCGCGTGAAAGTGAACAAGGAGTGAAAACAAAACGAACAAAAGTAATTTAATTACACCAGACAGAATGTAAAACCTGACAGGTGTCCTCTGGTGCAAGATTAGATATTCTTAGTGTTAACACAATGATCACCTTCTTTGTTAACCGAGGGATGTTTAACGCCTCATTTGTTTTGAGGAATAGGTCCACGACTTATCTCACGACTAGATAGATAGATAGATAGATAGATAGATAGATAGATAGATAGATAGATAGATTACTTTGGATGGGTATGCTGAATATACACAAATCAAAATCACAACAACCCAACCACAAACCAAAAAATCATAAATTAAGAACTCCAACCGAAAAAGTGTCGAAGGGATCAATATTTCTTGAGGCAACTAATTTGAAAACAAACGAGGCAACGACACATCCGCAGCTAACAGTTACTTTTTTATTATTATTATTTCCAAACTGTTGAATATGTTCTTTGTTGATCAATCAATACTTTTGTCAATGAAATGTCAAGAGCCCAAAGTGATGTTTTTGACCTGCTCGTCCAACTAACAGACACAAAAGTCTTCACAACTAAAAAGTTTATTCATTAAAAGTAAATTAAATGTTTCATTCCCAGTCAAATGTGTTATTTTATTAATTTTTTTTAAATCAATGCATTGACTGATCATTTCATCTGCTGA
The DNA here is from genome assembly GCF_000690725.1 of Stegastes partitus. NCBI lineage: Eukaryota > Metazoa > Chordata > Actinopteri > Pomacentridae > Stegastes > Stegastes partitus. The sequence goes on from NW_007577828.1 coordinate 76,050, forward strand.
CTTTCATTAGAAACGTATTGAACAAGAGGCGGGGTGTTGCTCCACCGCTTACAATCCACAAAGCTGAATGTACACTAATGCTAATGTTTGCTGCCTCACCACAATCACTGATTTTCTTCCTGAGAGGCGGACTTTTAGCGGTGCAGAGTTTAATGCAGGCTTGGAAGTTTTAGACTGTGCATGCGGCTAATTAAGGGGGTCTGAGTTTCGAGCCGAGGAAGGCCATCAGTGAAGCACCCCCTTAAAGTGTGTTTACTATCTCCAGAGAGTGCATCAAAGTAAGGCAGAGAGTGAGAGCCTGGTATCATGACATGTGTTGCAAATGCTCCAGCAGCCAATACCCACAAGGCTTTGTTTGGGAGGTTATCTTCACTCTCTGCTCAGTTCACTCGAGTAGCCTATCTATCAGTGACGGAAAGGGAGCAGCGGTGACAGCCACAGTACGATTAGACGCTACGTCTGCTAATATTGCGCAGGCAGCTGAACAGGGCCAGTCTTTGTTGTTGTTTACGCAGCATTTGCCCATCATTAGGCTTGGCAAGGCTGGCTGCCTACTCCTTTTATATTAATTAAAGTGAATATACAGTAAAGACTGCACGTGTGGCTCCCAGCCAGAATTTTGAAGTAAGACTCAATTAACCTCAATGACCCTGTCTAACACAAACAATGAGACATTAATTATATGCAGCATCCAACCCAGACAAGCTTAGTAGCTTCAAAACTACATTATAAATGGCTTAGAATGCATTTCCACCTTGTTTTCATTTGCGTCTGCCAAATCAATGGCCCATTAAAAATCTCCCACTGCATAAAGTGGGTATCGTGGAAGCGCAGGTGTTTGCAGGGCATGCAGGCTTTCATCGATTTGGCACTAAAGTTACGTTGTGACAATGGCAGTCATCGGCTTGTCAAGTATTTTGAGATATTTGTGAACACAAAGCGTTTCCATATTGCACAGTCTCGTGTGAGGTTTTGCTGCTTTTGATGCCAATTTTATCCCTTTTGCTTCATGCAACTCTACACATGTTGGTAATATTAGTTAAAGAGTCGTTTTGGACGCGTCATGTGGAATTGCAGCTTAAAGACGGCATCCATCCCTGCCTCTGTGTGTGTCTGTATGTTGTAATCTGACGCACTCGTCCACACGTTCAGACAACCTGTGAAAGAAAGCGTCTCACCAATTTGAAACGTGCTTGAATGTGTGCACAATACAGTGATCCGCAGACTTTCATGTTATCACATTGGCAGTTATGAGTAATTGCGCCCTGCAGCAGTCCCTACCCCTGGACAACTTTTAATTATGTTACAAAGTGCACATGCTCCCCTGCATTAATGTCTCCGCCGGAGAGTCTTGAATGATTACATTCACTGTTGTACAAGAAGTAGCTTTCCCTAAAATCATGAAAATATTGTTTATTAATCTTATGAGATGAACTCACGCCGTGCTATTTGTTGATGTAAGTCAGGGATTATCCTCTATGTTATGTACGATAAGGAATCTGAAAGTAAAGCCACGGAATGCTTGCAGAGGCTGAAAAGCGGCAGGGGAGCTGAGGTCTTGCTTTTATAGAAAGAGAATAGCAGAGACAGATTCCTGACAACATGAATGAATGAACCCGCTGCAACATGTTCCTGGGGCATCGTGGATCATTTATGTCTTGTATGGCCTATGCCTGGAACATCTCTCCCCGTGGAGATGAATGTGTGCGCGTGCTGTCCATCATTGTATGAGCAGATGAGTGTGAAGTGAAGCACACAGCGAGCGGCGGCGTGTCACTCACGGTCGCATGTCGGGCAGGTCCCTCATGTCACACTCGAGTCAAGAAACTTGCTGAGGTGTGATTGGTTCACGAGCAGTTTTTTTTGACCAACACATCAACATCTAAAATATAAATCTTTACTTTTTTTCTCTCTCTCTCACACACACAGCTGCAGATGAGCTTAAAAAAAAGACATCTTATTTCCTTTTTGTTTTAATAACATTTTATTATGCAGTTCAATTGGGGGAAAAATGCAGACAGCAGATTGTGTTTAATTAAAAAATGTTGCATTAATAAGTCAATAAAAAAAATAAAGAACAAGCTAAAAATGTTTTTCTATCCACATTATATTTTAAATATTACAAGACTTCCCAGAGAGGATTAAAGGGACTTTGGGAGACATCTGATGAGATAAAAATGATTATGGAGCCATGAATTTGTTGTTAGTTTGAGGTTTTGATAATATATTGTGTTCATTTCACCATCAAGACATTATTCTTATAAGATTTATTAGATATTTAAAAAGCTGATTATTACAAAGCGTGCACTTTTTTAGATATAAAACACCTATTTAATGCCTGATTGACTGTGACTGTATACATTAAGTGCACAGGAATGATGACCACCACACTTACAAGTAATCACTGAGTGGGTTAAGTGAGAAAAAAAAAAAAAAACTGTAATGAGAGACATGGGTCGCTTGGAAAGGTGCTCTTTCAATCAATGTACACTGCGCCGTGCTGGCTTAATCAAAGATCTTGTACATGGATAATCGCTACAAGGGAACCTTGCCTAGCTGACATTTGCATATATTGAGTTACAGGAGTCAGTCTCAGACTCTATCCGGTGGATCACTGCATGTGATGTTATCTGTTTGAATCTAAAAAAAACGTGCTTTTGTCAAATAGTTTGTCCACAAACCAGTGTGGTTACAGTGTGACGTTGATTGTGTGTAATGGAGGGGTATTTAAATTGATTATGTGCAGTAGTTTTGTTGGAGGGGATGTGGGTTTACCGAGGCTCGTCCGATGGGTCGCCACCCAGCGAGTCCATCAGGCGACACTGCTGACGTCATTATGTCAGGATTGCACCAGTTTGTTAAACTCTCTCATGTTTCTTGATGGGCTGCAAGGTGGTGCAGTTGGTAGCACTGTTGCCTCGCAGCAAGAAGGTGGCCGGTTCCCGTCCCGGTGGGGGCACCGGAATCTTTCTGCGTGGAGTTTGCATGTTCTTCCTGTGTGGGTTCTCTCCGGGTTCTCCAGCTTCCTCCCACAAGGTCCAAAATCATGTTGAGGTTAATTGGTGATTCTAAATTGTCCGTAGGTGTGAATGTGAGTGTGCTTGGTTGTCTGTCTCTAAGTGTAGCCCTGTGATAGACTGGTGACCTGTCCTAAGTCAGCTGGGATAGACTCCAGCCCCCCGCGACCCTAGTGAGGATTAAGCGGTGTATAGATGATGGATGGATGTTTCTTGATAACAAATACAGACATTTATGGCTCTGATCTAAAGAATGATGTGAAAGTTATACAAGCTCCACCGGTGCCAGTTCAGGTTCTTATACGAATCTTTAAAAAACACTCATGGGAGTTAAAACAGTAGATCTCCAGTGGGAGTTGTTCCTTGGATTTTTTTTTTTTCCCTTAAACATAAACAAAATAATCTCCACACTGAAAAAACGACTTATGAGGATTAAATCATTTTCAATGGAAGTTCTGACTTGGATTTCTGATCATGAATGCTGGACAGAAAGATCCCTTTATGAAAGTCAAACCAGCAACGGTTTTGATTGCAGTTTCTTTGAGACAGAGAATAAAGCTGCATTACACAATATTTTCTGTTTCGTCTACAAAAATGCTGCTTCCACTGATGCACCAGCTGCAGAAATGGTCCTCATCAGTACCTGATCAGCACTTTTTTTTTTTATGATTTTGCTTTGTTGTTACAGAAATCTCTCTGAGAATAGTCACAGACCAGTACAAGTCTCCTGGGAATTAATTAACCTGTATTGTTCATGGTGGTATTCCTTGAAAGCCCTGTGGGAAATTGTGCAACTGAGTCCTCCTCCTTTACTCACACAGTCAATAAAAGGAAGTGACCTGACAAGAACACACATTTTATTTAAGTCGCTGTGTCGTCTAATGAAGCACACTGGCTCATTTCTTTTATTATTCCTTTAAATGACACCGGTTTATTGCTATTGACATCCAGGACAACTATATGTAGCTGGTGATCTTTTTCTTTTTTAACTCTTTCACACGTACCCTCATTTTAAATCATATTGCCGTATCTGTGCTGTCAGAGTGGAAGAGCTGCAGCTTAAAGCAAGCATCCTCCATTTTATTCAATAAACCACAGAGTGCACGCTCCGGCTCCACTGGGGAACAGCCCTAAAGAGTGGAGCTTCAACTCAAAGACCAGACATTTAAGTGTTTCACCACTGGGAGGTTGTAAAGGTCTAATTAGCCAGTGTGTCTGCTCTGTCAGCGATGGCAGACCTGTACAAGGCACTTCCTTCCACTGCCAAGCGATCTCCTGTATACTGTAGCTCCATATTACATTGTCAAGACCAACAGGGCCCATTTCCTCGTCTCTGCTTCCCATGGGAATGCTTCTGAGGAGAGGATACAGCAATTATCCATGGACTACAAAGTGAAAGGTGAAAGGATTTGTATTTACCAGCCAGTGAGTGGTTAATGACAATACAATATGCTGGAATTATGGGGATTAGAGGCCAGGGATTTGTGTACAGTCAATGAAATTTCAATCAACACCTTAGTGCTACCTCAGTAAATTGAAAGACTTTGGGTAAAAGAGTGAAGTTGCACGCTGCGGGAAAGGACAAATGAGCCGACAATGAGTTTTTTATTTTCCTCACGGGGCGCATCCAATGTTAAACATTTTGTCAGCGCGCTATAACTATGCAAAGAAACAGGACCACAGGGGAGACATCACAATATGTCGAACATTTCGCCGGCCCCGGGAGGGATTTCTAGTCGAGTCGAGTTTAATTTATTGCCCTTAATTACAGGTACAGTCTCGAAGGTCCCGGCAGCTCCTAAATAATAAAACAAGAAGTCTCACAATGAAGGTTTATTTGATCCAAAATAGTTTAAAAAAGTACAACAAAAACATACACAAAATAATAGTGAGAGTATTGGATGAATGTGTCTGGTGTGATGCATGAAGACAAACACTGTTTCAATCATCATTCTCAGTGAGAGCTGATGGAACAAACACCACTGTTTGCTTTATACCACTGAATTTGCGACATGAGAGAGAGAGAGGGAAAAAAAAAAACACAAAAAGCTTGAAAAATGTTGGTACAATGCCATTAACATTACTCAGACAGGCAGAAACAACCAAACTATTTAAAGTATGATTGCATTCCTCATTTTGATTGTGCTTCAGCATTAGTGGGGCTAAAAGTGAAGCCATGAGAGTTCATGGGTAGCAGCATGCTCAGCAAATTTCAGATTTCAAGGATTTTAATATGAGTTCTCTTCCTTACAAACATCAGCCACTAGTAGAAATCAGACTTTTATTTGAGAACCCTTGTGACGGGTCGTGCATGGTGACTGTAAGGGCAGATCCACACGAAGGGGGAGACCAGGGAAAGGTTTAGTAAAAAAGGTTTTATTTTACAGGAGGGAGAGGGGAATAACCCAGTGAGGGGATCCGGTGCAGGGACGTAGACCGTGCAGGGTGGAGGAGTGGAGCCTTCGTCTGAGGAGGAGGGTTCCAGGGGTGGTGTACGAGGAGCCGGTGCCCGTGAGTGCCAGAATCCGCGGGGTCTTCCTGGTGTGGAGAGGGAGCCGTGAAGGAGGAAACCAGGGTGGTGCGCAGGGGGTCCGGTGCTCGTAGGTGGTGCTCTCGTGTGTGGTTCTCCCAAAGAAGGTGCCCGTGGTTGTGAGGTCCCGTGGGTGTGAAGCGCTGGAGTGCCCGGGGAAGTGCTGAAAGCTGGAGCCGAGGAGGAACACCGGAAGCAGGTGGAACAAACATTAACTTGAGACTAGAGAAGACTAGAAATACTCAACGAGGTGAAGCAACTAGTGGCCTGACAATACCACGAGGTAGGTATCACAATCATCTGGCGTTGATCTTCTGTGGAACACCAGTATTTAAGCAGGGCGAGGCTGATGAGCCGATGAGCCACAGCTGCCTGCACACCCACCACAAAACAGAGACAAGAAACAATCCCAAAAACACAACACAGCCCTCACAACCTTGACTTGATTGTAAATTTTTCGGCCTGTAGGTGATTCCTGCCCCATGGATCATGAATATTAAATGTCATATAAAACATGTAATTACTTACCGTGGCCCCTTGTCATGAAAAACCATCAAACTTCACGACAATCTGGCAGAAATCTTCTTCTCCTTGATCGTGCACGACAAAAGAGACCAGCAGGCCGTCAGCGCCTTAGCTTTGCTGCTAACGGGGTGCAAAAAATTAAATTCTCACGGCGAGCACTGTATTGTTTCATTTAGGCACAGAACAGTTAATTGCCATCCTATTATGGATGAAGAGCTGTTTTGACAGGCTGTGCTGGCACGTCTCTGAACCCAGAAACCATCTACAGTAATCAAACACAGGTGCAGTAGTAGTAATTAACAGTGAGTTACTTGACAGAGATAAAGCTCAAAGTATATGCTTTTATTATGTGTAAATAGATTTCTCTTTGTCTCGCTGTCATCGATAACGTATGAAGTCCTTTTTGGAGGGTCTAATGATTGCACTTAAAAGCAGCAGCACTTATTTTAGCACACTGGGGAGTAGAAAAAAAAAACTTAAACATTTGTCACTTCAAGTCATGTTATTCACCCTTAATTTGGGGGAAAGGATGGCACCGCTTTGCCCGAGCGGCATCATCCGCTCTGTGGAGAGCAATAAAATGGCAACAACAGCATTTGGGGAAGCACTCATCAAGGGGACTTTAAAATTATTATGCATAGTACACTTGATCTAAATCATCCACAGCCGAATAAAGCCATCCATCCGTATTTTTGGTGCTCATCCCAGCCATGCTTGCAGTAATTAACAGTGCAGCGCAGCCAAGATCGCCTTCCCTCAGTAACTAAGTAGTTTCTACCAAGAAGAGAAAAAATATATATACTAATAACTTTGCTGATTTGGTTTCTTTCAGTTTAATGTAAAGATTTACTGTGAGTGAGTCTGTTGTTTGTATCTACTATCTTTAGGAGGTTATGAATAGGGCACATACATGCCTGTAGATGTGAACACAAACATATTCGTTCCTGTGCGCTCCAGATGTATCCAGTGTGAGCATACAGATGCTAAGGTCATCAAGGTGCACATCAATGCAAACACCCAGAGATTTGAAACTCCACATAGAACGACCCCCAGTCGACAATTCCAAGGACCTTCTAGCTGTAGAGCCTCACTGCGCCACTGTGCATTATGTTTGTCCTGGAGGTTTCAGTGAGCTTTATACTGTATAGATGAGTCAATAATGCTGTTAATAATAAATGTTGAATCTAACTTATTCAGTCAATCAGTTAGTTTGATCATCTACAAAACACTAACATGAACTTTCTATGAAGATATCCAGCAAGTCATGACTCCAGTGACTTACAAGAAGTGGTCAACCGCAAAGATTTCATTATTTTTATGTCTTGTTTTTGTACCAGGTGCCTTCGCTACATCACACTACATGGCTCGGCTCGGTTTGGAGAAATAGTGCTTTGACTCCAAGGTCCTTCCAGATCAATGAAATCTTTGCGCTGTCATGGGGAAAGAGCCGAGCCACCCAACGGGGAAACCTAATTTCAGCTGCCTCAACCCATGATCTATTCCTCATGGTCGCTACCCAAAGCTTGTGTCCACAAATAAGGGTCAGTACAAAGACTACAGATGACTTAATATTTACCTCCATCGTCCCGTTCATGGCCTTCGTCTCTTCAACCTACAAGTGAGATAGGATACTTTAAAAAAAAAGAGTCTGAAAAGAACTTTTTCACGCCGCTCACAACTTGAATGATTTTTTTTTACAAAGGTTGACTCGGAGTAGCACATCAATTGTGACAACGTTATGGTCCAGCCGCGCATGTAATTGAAACAATCGATTGCAATTTCATAAACACAAATGTGCATAAAGCACAGAACTGGTAAAGTGAGTTTCTGTTGGTTGAGCGATCAGAACTGCACGCCCATCAATCTCTCCATCCCCTCCTCCTCCCCCACCCCTCCTCAGGCTTGTTTATTGTTTTCCCATTGAATGCTGGATGGGAGGCATTGCGCAGGTCTTCTATCATCTCAAGGAGAGGCGCTTTCTGAGCTCTGCCTGGCTATCAGTTATTTGACTTCAACATAACAAAAGGTCTTGTACTACAGGCTCAGAATGTGTTCTCTATCAGTTACTTGAGTTGAAAACCTTCACAGTCTCTCTCTTCAGCAACAACGCTACACCTGGCTCGTGTAAATTGACAGTTTATCAAATCCCTTCCCCGAGCTGGGGATTGTCTAATCATAGCTCGGTCGCAAGACGCTGTCAGTCTATCAAGCTGTCTCCACAAGTTGAAACAGTGTGCGCCCCAACTGCTGACACTACTGAGACTGATATCCTGCAAAAAAAAATGCAAGAGTGAAACTGTCAAGTTTGGGTGTTTGTGCTCCACCTATCCATCCATCCATCCATCTATCCATCCATCCATCCATCTATCCGTCCATCTTCCTGATCTTTCTCATTCTTTCTCTTGCATGTTAAATCCATTCCCTCTCTTGACTCTCCGTGTGTGCCTCCCTTCCTCCCTCTCTGCCTTTCCTGGTGTTAAATTAGATGGGAATAGGTAATGAGAACATTTCGTGCCAGAAGCATTAGTAACAATGATAATTAATGTCCATTGTCTTTTGGATCAGCTAAATATTAGGCATCAGGCTGAATTATCTCCCCGTATCAAATCGCATTAATCAACATTTGGGGCCACCTGCTAATCACGCTAATGTGCTCCCTATCCTGGAAATTGGGGGGGAGAAAAAAAAATTGAGGGCGGCCGCATGAATACATAAGAGACTCCAGAAATCAGATGGCGAGCCTTGAGATTTCACAAAGGGCTGATTTCTAAAAGGATTTGTCAAACGAGCAGGGGATATTCCTATAAAATAGAATAATAAAAGAACAGCCATTATCCGTTAATCAGATTTGTGTATTACTCTGTGCAACACTGTGTTCAACCTTTTTTTTTTTTTTAGAGGGAAAATCCATTTAAGAATCAATTTACTCCAACACTATAAAGAAAAAAAAATGCTATCAGTGATGTACCTTGTATTACTGTTCCAATTTTCTTGTCTGCTTGTGGATAACTGGTCATCCGTGGACCGTGGCATGTCACAGTGAGATATATCAGTGTTGGAGTTTGATAGAAAAAAAAATAAAAAATACTCAGGCGTCTACAACATAAATGTAAACATCAGTCGAACCTGAGATCCAAAGATCGTTCTGGGAGTGCGCTGTCGCCTCCGTGGTCAGCGGAAGGAATCCATCAGAGATGAACGGCAGGTTTTTGAGTAATGGTTGCAACTCACCTTTTTTGTGACCTGAAAAATTCTCACTTTATTACTTTTCACTATTTTTGCTCGAGCTCTTTGCAACCACGTGGGCTGAATAAAAGTTCAGGTGTCTTCTTGAAAGTCACTCTGGGATTTAAACTGTGTAAAGTTTTTTTTTCGCAGAAGGCAGGTTGAAAGAAAGTGGGGAGGAGGTAAATTACATGTTACGAAACGATGCCCCCCCCGAAAACAACATGTAATCTAAGTTATATATATATTTGAGGCAGAAGATGGAGTTGCGCTCGTCGTGAAATGGTGCTCAGGAGTTTTTTTTTTTCACTTTGTTTTTGAATTGCTGCCACCTTTTCTCTGCCAGCAGAAATCCTCCCACAGAATTCCACTTTGCCAGCCAGCATATGCATGATGAAAGCCACACCTGCTTCAATCCTGTACAATGCGGTGTGACCGAAACACCTCGCGTTAAAAGCCAAATCGTTGCTCTGCCCCCCCCCCGGGATGCTGCTTAAAAAGCCACATGTCAGCCAGAGAAAACTCACTTATCAATGGTTAGATTTACAGTACTGTCATGTCGTTTGGGTTACAGCATGTTATAATCAGGGGAGGATGCGATAGATGTAGATGGCGATGTTTTCTCTTATTGGACTTTATGTCGCACTCTCTAAGGCAGGGTGGCTTGCAGAAGTTATTGGTGACGTGGGAGTAATCATAAAGGTTTTGGTGGAACAGCGGTCTTATTTTGGACTTATTGATTTTTTTTTTTTGACTGCCACTGGCGATGTTAGACAAGTGAGGCAGGAATTTCAAACCCCCACCAACTGTTTTTTTTTTGGAGAGTAATACAACTCCTCCAGCAGCCACAATGGCACACTCATTCAAACCCTATTCTCTGTAATACTTTCAGATATTTAAGGGTAACTTCAGACCTCGGTTGCCTCCGTTGCCTACTGGCTGTGTTTTGTTGCCAGTTTCATTTACATGTCATGCATCTGGTACAAATTCTGACAAGTCTAAAAAAAAAAAAATTTCACAGCTCTGTCAGGCTTCCAGTGGAAAGCTTCGCGAGCAGCACTTATAATTTCTCTTCCTGATTTAATCGCTGCCTTTTTTTTTTATTTATTTCGGATCACGGCACACATAGAGTTTGCTGCATTACAACCCATGCCTACTCACAAACCCCTGCTGCCTCTCTTGCCTCTTTTTTTTTTTTTTTTGACTGCATCTGATTTCTGGAAAATTCCAAGGCTGTACCCCTCTAAGATTCTGCGATTGCACTATCCTCCTTTGATTCTCCCCTCTTTACCTTCACATCGATGGGAAATGCTAATCCCTGCCTCCTGGCTGTCGTGCTGCAGCTCACCAGAATTTTAGCACTTCTGCAGAACAATCGTGGAATAACATATATTGCGATTATTCTGTATTTATGTCTGTTTAGGGGCTGCAAGGTGGCGCAGTTGGTTAGCACTGTTGCCTCGCAGCAAGAAGGTTGCCGGTTCGCGTCCTGGTGGGGGCACCTGAGATCTTTCTGCGTGGAGTCTCCATGTTCTCCCCGTGCAGCGTGGGTTCTCTCCGGGTTCTCCGGCTTCCTCCCACAAAGCCAAAAAACATGTTGAGGTTAATTGGTGATTCTAAATTGTCTGTAGAATGTGAGTGTGCTTGGTTGTCTGTCTCTAAGTGTAGCCCTGTGATAGACTGGTGACCTGTCCAGGGTGTCCCCTGCCTTCACCCTAAGTTGGCTGGGATAGACTCCAGCCCCCCATGACCCTAATGAGGATTAAGCGGTGTCTAGATAATGGATGGATGGATGGATGTTTAGATCTCCAATACATTGACCATCAGCCTCCATTGTGTTTCGCGCTATTATGAGTCAAACCCAGACTACTACCTTCACAGATCTACTCCATGCTAATAGAGATAGTAAGTGTAAATTATCCAGGATCAGTGATTCATTACGCTGTAACGTCAGACTGAGGGACAGGCTGCAGAATGCATTATGACAGTGTTTCCATGAAAGTTGAATTTATCGAGCCGAACACCGGTTTTCTCATCCACCCATCCGCCCCGGCCTCGTTTCACCAGCCTGCCAGAACGGACGTTTCCGCCGAGGTCGCGAACTGTGGCGAAACAATCTCCCCCGTATCAGAAATCATCTCGTGATTACAGTAATGCTAATCAGCCGATAATCACCTTAAGAGCCTGTCAAGACCCTTGATTAAGCCTTTCGGGAGCCGCCATCCCCATCAACGCGACCGCACAGCTGACAGAAGTCTCATCCTGTTACAGGCCCTCATTTGAACTCCCTCCAGCAGAAATATGCTGACTGAGATATTCATCCTCCAGCTATTGTTCCTCGTCTAATCTCTTCACACAGAACATTTTCAATTTGAGGACCTCCAGGTCTGATCTCACATTTCTCAAAGAAAAGAGTGTCTCAGAGTTTCTGATATATGTAGATTAGAGCTGCAACTAATGATCATTTGATAGATTTCTTTTCTGCTAATTGAGCCCGGGCTGACAACCTCGGATTGCCTTTTTGTTCGAGCAACAGTCACAAAGAAACTCAATTCAGGTAAAATATAAGAGATAAAAAAACACACAATCCTCACCTCTGAGGATCTAAAACGGGCAAATTTTTAACATCTGTGTTTGCTGAAACTCCCCAACAATCCCTTCAATCAGAATCTAGAGGTGAGTTCCTCCAAGTCATCCTTAAAGAATTAACACCAACAAGTTAAAATGGGAACTGCTTTCAGTTGCCAAATGGATGGGTGACATGAGGTGGTTTGATGAACAGACTGATATGTCAGGCATGAGTGACTCATTTGTCCCAGACGACTGTGCGCCATTATAGTTACCAGCTCGTTTGGCACCGTCAGCTCAATTGTAATGATATGCATTCTGTTGTTATTCCTCACAAACATGTTATCTCTTTATTCCAGAACTGCCACTACGTCGTGGGAGTAAACAGTTGTCCTACAGCCTATTAAAACAGTCATGAGCAAAATCCGCTGTGAGTCATTGTCAAGGTGTATTTACTCCTCATTTGTGGAGTGATATAAAAAACTAAAAATTTCAACATTTAAAGTTTTAAATACCTTTTGTCAGGCAGTTCTGTTTATGTAACGAGGAAAAAGCATGCCTGTTCCGTTTTCAGCTCCGGGAGTATGTTGTTTTAGTGATTGTTAGGCGTGCGCTAGTCCACTAGTCCGTGTTCAGCTGTGGCATTGTTCATTAAAATCCCCCCGAGAAACAATTAAAATTTTTTTGGGAAAATACTGCAGATGTCATAATGGATTTGGATTTTCTTCCCAACTCACATTAAAATATAGTTTGTGAACGCAAACATGCATACGGAGGACCTCGTGCGCTCCCGGTTAATTAGGGGTTTATATGCAGTATTTCAGAAGTCAGACTGCTCATATTGCACATAGAGAAAAGCTATAAGGGCTTACTCTGTGTCAGCCTGTGGTGCTGCCTGTTCCGGAGTTATTTTTAAAATTACTTCTCCTTACCTCCCTCTAAGGCCAATTTTTCCACCATTAAGCTGACACATTTACTCTTGTGATCTAATTCAATCAATTGGAAAGGGCAATAAGATATATTCCAGCCATGGGACAAAGGACTGCATCATTCGTCTGCAGTCGCTCCGACCAAAAACAATTATACAAATGACCTTTGAACACATTACCTTATTTACTTCATTAGGTTAAGTGGTTGCTTTGAGCTGCATGGCCAGATAATCTTCACTCGCCTCTGACTTGGCTACTTTTTCCAATGAGCTTCATTTGAAGAAACTGCAGAGAAGGAAAAAAAGGTCAAAAGTCATCCCAAAGCATATATCAGTTCACCAATTGCCTGCCGTTCGTATGCTCTCGCTGAAATCGCGCCTCGATGTCAGCAGAAGCTTTTAGTCACCTTTTTTTTTTATTGTAAAGCTCTACAGATGGAAGGAGGGAGTGCAGCATTTTGGAGGAAAGTGGTTAGTAGTGAATATAGACTGTCACTGCTGGGAGACCAAGAGGGAACGAAATGAGAGAAAACAGGTACATCTCCCCCAGGTCTATAATCCTGAGATTACTGTTTGCTCTGGGGCCTGTCTGACTGCACTCTGGGCCGCCTGTGCTTCACTTCTAATCTCCTCGGCCCCAGCTGTCCAAGAATTGATTTGAAGATTCTCTGAATCAATTACTCTCCTGTCCAAGGTCTCATTGCCTGAGAGATACACTCGCACATGCACACTTGAGAAACAAATGCAAAGAAAAATACACGCACACGACTCGTGCATCCCTCTGCAGTAAACACTCTTCTGCAGAGGTTAATTGCACAACCTCTGACACACCAGTCTTGAACCAGACCTTGTACCTCTTTGTGGTACATTATACCGGTAGGTGGGCGGCCATTAAGTGGCCTCAAATGAGTTTTGATCTTTCAGTTAGTCCACTTTTTCCACTAATATGATCGTCTCCTTCCACCTTCATTGTTTATTGCACAAAGAGTGCTCACAGTTTTTCTCCTTTTTCTTCTTTTTTCTTTAAAATTGGGAACGGTTATATTTTATGTGTGAGCACCGTTTCTGATGATATTGTAGAATATACCACATGTATTATATAAAACCTTCCCTTTTGACTCTAAATTTGCAAACCGTTAAGTGGAGAAACACCAGAATTATAACAAAATATCACGCTGTCAGTAGAACTACTGTATTGTCTCTGTGTGTACGATTCCCTTTCATCGGTGAGGTTTCCAGCCGCACACTTGCATTCCTAAATGTATGAATAATTCATGCGAGCGGGGATTAGGGAGTGTTCTGTGTAAGGGAGAAGAAGCTGGAGCATGAATGTTGACCAAGTGCCTTCAATTGGGCTCATTATTTATTCATCTATTTTTATTGAGTCATGGAAGCCACAGACAAGCCCACAAATGTATTATTATTAAAGCAGGGGAGAAGAAATCGACTCCTTTGGTGCAGGGGAACTTTTTAGATGAACTTGCCCACCCCCTGAGCAGTAATTATTATCACTCCACACAGGACGGAGAGGGAGAAATCCAGGGAAGCTGGCGCTGGCATTCTTTTCATTTGCTAGTCCAACAGCGAGCGTAGTAGCTTAGAAATGCAGTTTGCAGCTGCAAAAATAATTGCAGTTTATTGCCAATTAAACTAATGAGTTCTAAAATAGCCTCAAGTGTGTTGTCTGACAAAGCAGCATAAAACTGCACAGAGAAAAGGGATAGTAATGTTAGAAATTAGTTAGAAATATGGTGATGAATAAAGCTTAATGAAAGTGAAGGTCAACTCCGACGAACCCCCAACGCGCACACTTCCCTGTGCGTCAAGCTGGACTGAAGTACCCCAACGAGGAAAGAGATGTGTTGCTCTTTGACAGATGTCATCCTGAGGCTTAGCCTCCAAGCGGTGCGTCATTAATAATGCAGCATAGTTTTGCTCAAACCTGCCTGACAGATGTGCATAGTTTGAGCCTGAGGTTCCCTGCTGCTCATCAACAGTCTGCGGTTATTTTGGGGGGCAGGTTGTACTACAGTTGTACATTATGTTTTAAGGTAGAGACGACTGAGTCAAAACAACAGAGCTAACAGATTTGTCATTTCCCCTCCTGCGCTGGGGAATCAGAGAGCAGCGGGTTAGCACGATCCAAAAGACAAACATCAAAAAGGGAAATGAAGACCATATTACTAACAGTTAACTGATTAAGGTCAATCTACTGTATGTGTATTTGTGTTCCTTCAGTGAGTTCAGATAGAACACAATATCACAAACACACACACACACTAGTAGGATTGTGCTGACTAGTCAGACTCTCCGTCTGTCTACAGTACATTCTGTATTATACACTGATCCAGTGTATAATACAGAATGCACTGACAGGTGACATGAATAACATTGATTATTTCATTACAACTTTCACTTGTCAAGTGTTCAGACAGCGTTATTACACAGCAAGTGAACAATCAGCTCTTGAAATTGATGTGTTAAAAGCAGGAAAAATGGGCAAGCTTAAGGATCTGGGAGAGTTTGAGACGGGTCAAATTGTGATTGCTGGACGATTAGGTCAAAGCGTTTCTAAAACAGCAGGTCCTGTGGGCTGTTTCCAGTATCCACTGTTTAGTACCTACCAAATGTGGTCAAAGGAAGGACAGTCAGTGCGCTGGCAGCAGGATCATGGTTGCCCAAGGCTCACTCATGTTTGTGGGGAGAAACAGTCTGGCCCATGTGGTCTGATCCCACAGAGGTGCTACTGGAGCACAAATTGCTGAAAACTGGCGATGATAGAAAGGCGCCAGAACATCATACACATCACAGCGTGCTGTGTATGCATAGCTGCAGACTGGCCAGAGGGCCGATGCTCACATCTGTCCACCACCAAACACGCCTACAGTGGGCATGTGGGCAGCAGAAGTGGAGCATGGAGCAACAGAAGAAGGTCTGATGGATCACAGTTTCTATTTTATCATTTGCATTATTTACCTGGTCAACAAAGTGCAGCAGGATTCCTTATGGGAGGAAAGCAAGTCAGCTGAGATGGTGTAAGACTCTGGGCAACGTTCTGCTCACCTGCCTAAACATTGGTGCAGCACTCATACACCCCTTCATTGCAATGGTGCTCCCTGATGGCAGTGATAATGTGTCCTTCCACACGGCGAAAATTGTTCAGGGACAGTTAGAGAAACATGAAGGTATTGACCGATCAAGATTCTGTGGGATGTGCTGGGAAACAAGTCCAATCCACAGAGACCCCACCTGACAGCTTAAAGGTCTTTGAGGGTTCTGCTGCAAATGTGGAGATACCGCAGGACACCTCCACAGTTCATGTCTCTGCAGGTCAGAGCTGCTTTGGTGTCACCAGGGGGAGCCTGTACAATATTAGACGGGTGATTTTACTGCTGTGGGTGATTGGTGTGTTCTGTGTTTATGCTAGAAATACATTTTCCAAGAGCTGTGAACTTTATTTAACAAAAAAAAAAATCTGTGAAATTCAGCACCAAACCAATGCTGCTGTATTTACAAATACTAAACAAGCAGACATGTTGTAAACACCGTATTCTGAATCCGACACACTCAACTACAGTGTGCGTGTTTTTTATCTTCTTACGCTCTCGGTTTGTCTCTCCAATGAATGCGCCATTCAACAGCTGAAAACAGCCAACAAATTCTTTGCGTAGCTGCACTCTATTAACACCTTGAAACCGCGTTCCCATTAAACATTGAGAACCTCATTGCGGAGCCATTCTGCAATTCACATCGAATTGCGCTGTAGAGTTATATATTATTTATCAATGGCCAGTCAATAGTCAGTTCTTTTCTCTACAGAGCTCTCCATTTCTCTCCTTAACTGCAGCATGATGCATGATGGAACACAAGTGTCTCCGTCAGCTCTGTGAGTTATTGTTTCAAATATTACCTCTCCTTATTTGAAATTATTCTTTTTTTTTTTTTGCTGGATTTCCATCGAGAGTAGTACATTACAGCACTAGAAGCCTCCAGGAGTTGTTGAAGGGATGATTGGTTATGTTACAGCAAACCTACACAGCAGTGAGTCATTAGAGCAGCGCCATGACGAGTCCAGGCAGTTATTCATAATGCTAATGAAAAACGAGCATGACTGTTGACATTAGAATTCAGTGCACCGTTCAAAGACAAGATCAGTTCGCATTAACGCTCTGCAGTCAGTTGTGGCTCTTACCATAGCTGTCACTGAGACAGTTAAAGCAGCTTTGCTGAAGCTTGCGAGACGTCAGTCCAGCTGCGGGGACGTCACATAGACTCGCTTTGCTGCTTTAGATAAACGCCATTGACCTGACATTGACTATGTTTATTTGAAGACTGCAGCATGAGAGTGAATATTAAACAAACAATTAAACAAAAAAGCCTGTCACACTGTATAAACTTCAACGCGTAATCTTCAGGAACGGTGCATTAACTGTGTTCGAATTAAGAAACCTCAAAGGAATGCAAACTTGCGACCAGACATCTGGCTGTTAGATTTAAATCTGACCACATGTAAAGGAGACATTAACATTTCAAAGCGAACAGAAAGAGCAAATTCCAGACCGCAAGTGCCCCTTCTACCGTATTGCCATTTTTGTAATGCTAGAAAAGATGTTATCACCTCGGCCGTCTTACAGATGCGACAGCCAGGAAGGCACAACAGTGCGGTGTCCCTCACTGGCAACCCTGTGTCTGGCATCATTGCTGGGCCGTGGTGGCACCGAGGTTATTAAAAACACAGTCTCCCCATCTGTCAGAGCATGGTGTGTTTCTGGCCTTTTGTTGCTTTGAAGATGCAGGCTGTCAGGCTTTCCAGCCTATGAAGTGATTGGAGATAAAACCAAAATCCTTTATCAGCATGTCTGTCAACTATCGACAATCCCATCTGTCTTCCCCGATAAGACTTGTCTCGCATCACGGTTTCAGAATTTTCTCAAGGCGTGGACAATTCTGACTGATGCTTCGAAAAAGGGAAATGTGATAAAATTAGAACCAGTCTCATTAAAGATTAAATGTGGTAAATGTTGAGTCTAATAGAATTTCTACTCACATAGCATTGTGAGGGCAGAAAACACGAGCAGCTCGAGTTGGAACTCTCAGCTCAGGATTGCGTTTCGGGTGTTTTTGTACAAAATTGCAGCTGCTGCTTCAGACCTTACAAACTCCACACACTGAACATACTGGAAGATGCAGATCTTTTACTGCTGAGCAAAATACCCTCGACTAATGCATTGCTGTTTGTGTTTTCATCTTCAGAACGAGTCTCACGTGATTTTAATAGTCGTATTTTTGCAGCATCACTTCTACCATTTACAACATTTTGGCGACAAAATAATCCAGTAAACGTCCGAAAACCTGCACGCAAGGATCTGGGAAACAAGTTTGGTTGGACTCTCAGAGAAACAAAAGCACGCGACAGTATCTGTGTCTGAGCACCAGCATCAATTCTGAATTATTAATGTTGGAAAGCAAATGAGTGCTGCCATATCAGAAAGCAGATAATCAAATGAGAAAGTGTGGAAATAAAAGGTGGATTAATAATAAATGAATTTGTCCCAGATTTTTCAGCTTGCAAATCCGTCCGGAGCGGAAAAAACTAAATATCTTCTGTCAGAAAAAAAAAATTTAAGTTTTAATTTCATCATCGTGTGTATTACAAGTAGTTTAGAATTCTTACTGTGTTGATTCTGGTGTTGACATCAATAATGGATAAAGTTCAATTCCAAAGTCTTATATGCATTTTAAAGTGTCATTTCTGAGTTTTTTTTTTTACTGTATTTAATGAAAAACTATTACTTGCTGTTTTTTTCCACTTATTTAAGTTTCTTTTTTTTTTAACGTTGAATATTTTTGCTAAGTCTCAATTGATTTTGGCAGAATCAGCACTGGGATATGTGCACGCTGTCACACATTTCCATTTCACTAGAAATTTATAAAATCATCAAAGAAAAAAATATTTTATACTGAGAAATATCTGGGGCTAAAAGTACAGAGAATCATTTCAGAGATGAATGTCACGTTGTCGCTCTTCACAAAGTCCCTCGGGATGAATATTCTGTAAATAAAGTACCATCCAGGATTCACACGGTGACGCGGCTGCTTTTCAGTTTCACCTTCACGCAACCACAGCTCAACTTTTTTTTTTTTTTTTGCTGAACATAAAATAGAAATGTTGGGTGCATGTTCCAGTTTACATTCCATACAGTTGCTAGTTTTTCCTGTTGTGGGTGTTTCCTTGAAGTTGCATTCAGACAGAACGTGAGCAGAGTTTTTGCATTATTTGGGAGATTTTGTGACTGTTTTTGTGACCACATGTGACTTTCTGTGTGAACTCAGAACTCACCAGGGCACAGTTTTGAGTTTTTTAGTTTGCCTCAGTCTTCAAAAATGTAATCCTACTAATTACATATTGCTAAATGTAAATATATTACTTTAATAGTTACTTAACCTACAAGATAATTACGTATAATTACAGAAATCACTGTGGTTCAACAGTCGGTAATTTTAAAAGGTGTTTACAGACTGCTAATGGCTAACCTAATGTTAAAACTAAAGGCAGCACTTCAAAATTCAAGGGCTCCCAAGCTTTTCACCTCCAACAG